>NW_027412710.1:0-106273 GCF_025532065.1 Leptinotarsa decemlineata | reverse complement strand
TACTTTTAAGTGCTTTTTGACTTTTATTCTAAATTCGTTATACAGAGCTGATACATATTTTTCGACCCTTAACGAAAGATAATGAAATGAATGATGAGGTTGAATGTTTCAAAATATCGAATTTCTTAGCCTCAAACAATTTATTTTAACGACTTTTCCTTTGAATGGCTTGGTTCTGTTGGCCTTAAGGTTATTTCTGAAAGCTGATAAGGTTCCCTTTTTATATGAAAACACATGTGTTTTGGTATCTTAAATTCAACGAAAAATATAATATATCCAATTTATTACAATACTCCCCCCTTTAAAAAAGTTTTTGGCATAACTTTTCTCGTTTCATTCTTACTGACAAATACACCAACGCCACCTCAAGTTGAATTCAACTATGGAAACGAATTATTCTGGTTACCGATTCAAAATAATGATTCACCAGCAAGATAGCAATCATTGGAAAAATCGAGATCGTGCTGCCTTTTTCCATCTCATTGCCAGGAACTGACGAAGGGTGGGTGACGCTCCAATTTAGATTAACCATCGATCATTTATAATATGGTAAAACAATCAGTACATTTATTGAGAAAAATTGAGACTAAAATTACTAAAAGGAAGTGAAGACAAAATTCACTTCATACGTCATCTACTGTCAATCCGGGTCAAGATAGATACTAGTTCGACAAACACATCAATAACTTAGCTTGAAGAGAGTTTACCCCAGGCTCTTCAAGTAACAGCACTCCTCTGATTTGCTCAAATACATTCTCATCATTCTAACTTTCTTTCTAATCCGTCCTCAGTCACTCGTCTACTCGTATCGTACATTCACTTTACACATTAATTCCACTCTTTGTCATTCAGTTCTGATTGACTCTTTCACTTAGTTACATTCTCTCACAGGTTCAGTCGATCTGGTTCTCTTCGAATCCAAGCGGATCTCTATACCTTCCTCTACATCAATATTTTCTTCTTCAGTCGCCGCTTCTTCCGAGTGACCTTCGAATTCCATCCACTGGGGAAGAATTTGGATTCTTTTCTCGTTTTCCTCTTCCTTACGTCCATACCTAGACGTCCTCCCAGAACTATTCGTCATCTCCTCTTCATCGTCGCTATTATTACTTTCCTCGGAATCATCCCCTTCAACAATGTAGGTTGATTATGACTTCAGCCGATTCACGTGTACTACCTGTTCGTCTGTTCCACCAACGATAGGTCACTGGATCTATTACCTCTATAACCTTGTATGACCCTATCCAGGGCTTCACGAGTTTCTTTGATATACCGGGCTTAACGTGCATTCGCAAGAGATACATTTGATCCCCGAGCTCAAACGTCTTCTCCTTCGTTTTTTTGTTGTAATGTTTCGCTCGTTCTTCTTTGGCTTTTTGCGATGTTTTCAATACTCGCGAATACACTTCTTTCAGTCTGGCAGCTAGCTCCGAAGCGAAGATTTCTGCACAGTCGTATCTGATTCACTGGGGTCGAATGAAGTCTTCCACAGGCAACACTTGCTCACGTCCATACAGAAGGAAGAACGGGGTGTATCCGGTGGAAATATGAACGTTCCCGCGGT
Organism: Leptinotarsa decemlineata; assembly: GCF_025532065.1. NCBI lineage: Eukaryota > Metazoa > Arthropoda > Insecta > Coleoptera > Chrysomelidae > Leptinotarsa > Leptinotarsa decemlineata. Next base: position 104,709 of record NW_027412710.1, on the reverse strand, counting down.
AAGCCATCAGTACCACCGGAACCATGTGTCCCAGTCGCGTTGATTATCTGCTATATAATGTGACAGCATATGTTTCAACACTCGGTGCAACCATTCAATTTGACCATTCGACGTCGGTGCGTAGCTCGAAGTTTGGATCTTCTTGATATCCAATATTTGACAGACAGTCTTAAATAGGCCAGACGTAAAGTTTGCCCCCTTTGTCAGTTAGGAGCATCCTAGCACGATGTGTTCCACGAAGGCTCGTGCAATCGTGTCCGCCTTTTGGTCCGGAAGGGGGATAGCTTCCACTCACTTCGTAAAATAATCTTGGAACGTTAATAGGTAGCGATTTTCATCCCAAGATGTCACTAAAGGGCCCACTATGTCCATATACGTCAGTTCCCAGGGTTCATAAGCCGTCGTGAACTTTTGAAGAGGTGCCTTTCTATGTGGTGAAGTTTTTCGCTTATTACAAGATTCGCAGGCTGCTACATAATTTGATATTACTAGCCTCATATTCGGCCAATAAAATATCTTCTTGATACTCCACAACGTTTTTTGTTACCCCTGATGTCTGGCCATAGGCATATTATGAACATTTTCAAGTACCTTCTTCATCATTTCTTTGGGAACTACTAGCTTTTCTTCTCCATCTTCTTCAATTCTATACAGTATTCCGTCTTTTTCAGTATAGAATTCTTGTTTTTCTCCTCTGCATCTTCCAGTTTGGCTATCACGATTTGACAAAATTTATCACGACGTTGTGCCCTCTCCACAGTCTCTCGATCCCATACTGGTTCTATAACTATATTTTTCTTCTACCAACCATATAGGTTTGTCTATAGTGCCCTGTCGTCGTACACTCTGATTTCCATGTCAGATACATACCAAATGAATTCAATCATTTCCACCACTTTTCCCATTCCAGTCCTTCCAAACAACATTCCAGCCTAGGTATGGCCACAAACTCATCCTGGTTTCTTTCGCAACCTTCTCGGAGTTCTTTAAGACACTCTCATAAGGTATGGTAGGTGGGTTTCTCATAGTAGGCACTCTCCGTGACCAGGTAATAAATGTTCCTTTCCGGAAGCGCTAACGTCGCAACTTCCCCTACACCTTTTCCTTATCCTCTCAGAGAGTTCACGCCTCCATATCTCTTCTTGAAAATCTTGGCGAACCCCGCTTCCATAGCTAGATCCTTCGTCACGCATTGAGCTAACGCCTAATTTTCTGGTGAAGTGAACAAATCTTCTTTCCGATACGTCAGGTTCTGGAACCATGGTATCTTATGTTTCTTCCTATACTCTTCGAATTCCACGTACTTTACGTCAATAAAGTTTTCATCTTCATTATGCATTCGACTGAGAGCATCGGCATTTTCGTGAAGTTTTCCGGGTCGATGGATAATTTCAAAATCGTACTCCGCCAAGGTTAGTGCCCATCTAGTCAACCTCGAACTCGGGTCTTTCAGAGTCAGCAACCATTTCAACGGTCAGTGGTTGGTGATCACCGATAATTTCTTCCCGTGCACATAACAACGGAGAATTTGTATTCCATACATAACTCCAAGTAACTCCTTTTCTGTCGTAGTGTAGTTCTATTCTATCTTCTTCAATTTACGGCTCGCACACCTAGTCCTGACGCGTCGGCCGCCAAAATGAACGGTTACTCGAAATCATGAAAAATCAAAATTGAATCTGGCTTCAACACATTCTTCAGTTTCCTTATGGCTTCTAGCACTTCTTCGGTAATTTCATATTTGACGTTCTTTTTTGTCAAATTGACCAATGGTGCTGATATCTTCGTTATATTGGGTATGAATCGACGGTACCAATTTACTATTCCCAAAAAAGACCTCACTCCCTTGATATTTCTTGGTAGTGGAAAGTTGGCGATTGTCTCTATGGTCTCCGGGTCGGATAATATACCATCCTGGGAAAGGATATGTTCCAAATATTTAACTTTCTCTGACATGAAATTACATTTCTTTGGTTTCAGCTTCATATTAGCCTCGCTCAATCTTTCGAAAACCCTTCCAATTTTTTCAATGTAGTCTTTTCCACCTTCTATCATCCAAATATACCATACATGTCTTTGGAGTGAACCCTGTGTCATGTTCATGAACCTCTGGAAAGTGGAAGGCGCATTCACAAGACCGAATGGCATTTTCATATACTTCTTGAAACGTACTGAATCCTGTCCGTATCGCCTGCTCGTCCATATATATCTGATGATAAGCTTCGACTACATCAATAACCGAGAAGAGCATGTTAGTACCTGCTTTGTGTCCTTGAATCAAATCCGATATGTTAGGAAGTGAATAGTACTCCTTGGTTACGTTATTGAGTCCTCGGTAGTCGATGCACATTCTCACTTTCTCTTCTCCATTATGCAGGCGTTTTGTTACCAGTACTACGGGTGCAGACCACGGACTACATGATAGTCTTATAACTTTCAAGTCTAATAATCTTTTTATTTTCCCTTCGAGTACTTCTCGTTGACGATAAGATAGGCGGTATGGAGCTTTACAAATGGGCTGTGCGCCTGGTACCAAGGTCAAGCTATGCTTTACCTTTGTCGTACTAGTCAACTCTTCATCCCGAAACAGATGCTTGTATTTTCGATGAACTTAAATAGCTCTTTTTTGTTCATTTTATCCAAATACTGTAGGTCAAATCCATTCCTCAATCATTCATCATTTGAAAAATCCAATTTACAATTATTGCTATTAGAGGTGTTAATTTGAGGTCATTCCTCACCCACAATAGCTCTACTAAGTTTCTGTCCTCTCTTCAGAATAACCTCTTTCCATAATAAGTTTATGATTTTCACTGGGATTTCTCTTTCATTCCTGACAACAGTACAGGCTACTGGTGCTTGAGGATTTCCTATTTCGAAGGGCTCACAAACTAGGATATCACCTTCTACAGGTACTTTGAGACTTCCTCGTATATATGCCTCTGTCCTTGGGGAATTTACCAGATCCTCCATTGTTACCAGGTTCGATTCTGATACTGGCTTATCTGATGTTTGATTTTCGTCTGGACTGATGTCAGACTTACTCTGTCTCGCGTGCGATGGAAGCACTTCTGAATCTGTCTTGGAAGTACCGACAGTTTCTCTAAGTTTGGATAACTCTGGTACTCTGACGATTTCATTTTCTAATTCCTGAGGAACGATTCTGCCAGCATCGTTGATTCTGCTGATGTCTTCAGTTTTATTTCTGTTGTGATAACTTTTACCGCCAAAGGTACCTCGGTTATCGGTTCAGTCTCCCCTGCATCGCCTTGCTTGTTGTTTCCTCTTCTTTCCAGTCTTTCTGATATTGTTTGATGTATAGTTGTCCCTCATCGATCTGTCCGCTGAACTTGTCTTCTGTAACTATCGAAGAAGGTTTACACTTTTTGAAGCCAACCAGCCCAGTTATCCTCTGATCCCCGTTGATGAAAAGATGTGGTTTGGGCAATCAGCCTTCTTTCAAGAATTCGCGCGGAGTACGCATTCTTCGTCACCACTTATGTTTTCATACGCGTTGCATCTATGCTCCTTCCATTACTTTTTTTTGTGTTCTGCCTATTAGATTTTTGTCGTTTCTTCTCCTGGTAATTTGTTCTATCTTTGATGGTATAATTGACATCCAATATTTTCGTCTATGTCCTTTTTGTGCAGAAATGGGATCACCTTTCCCTACATGGCGACTGATGGTACTTGCTCCTAGGAGATACGTGCTCGATTGGCATAGGGGGAACCCTTCTCAATAAGGCTTGAACCGTTCCCAATGTTTCGTCCTCACAAACGATTGCGGTACATTTTGTGTTTACATATCCATCCTCAGGTCCTATCGTCATATTCGTAGTGCCCCACGCCCGTAAAGGATGTCCTGTGACACTGGTCAACTGATATTTATCTGCCCCTCTTACATCTACTTCATTCTCCAGCACTATCTTTTTTTGAATAAGCGTTACCGCTGCTCTTGTATCTACTAAACAATAATTCAATAGTCCATTCACACTCACTCTTATAATATGGGGTATGTCCGGTATATCTCCTGAATTTACCTCCGGTATTACCATAACCCGTTTACTTTCCCTTTTATTGTGATTCAGTACACCCGAATTTCCCTATTTCCCTGTATTATAGATTTGATTCTTCCTTCTTGTTTGTCGATGGCCTCCATCCTGGCAGGGGGAATTCAGCCTTGGAAGTTTAAATTGACATTGTCCCCATCGTTCTGCCGTGGCCCTGAAAAAGAAGACGACTGTGATGTTTGTCTAGGTATGGCTCCCGTATTCTGCTTTGCCTCTCTACTGTTCTCAGATTCCGCATTCGATCTTCCATCTCTATTGTATCCAACTTCGTTTCTGACCGGCTTCCATGTACGTGGTTGAAATTCTGCAACCCTGTCTCCCCTACGAAAATCTGATCGACCCCTACTCTGGTTGTTTCTTGGACAATCCCTTGCCCAATGATCTTCTTGGTGGCACACATAACATCCATTACTGTTTTCTGGTTGAACTCTGCGACAGTCTCTGGAGAAATGATCTGGTTTTCCGCATGAGAAACAATTCCTTCCTAGAGATGTTTATTTCCATAATCTCTGGAACCTCTATATTCATTTCTATTGTTATCCCTGGTATCGACCCTCAACTCCTTAGACTAATGTTCCAAATTTCCACCGCAGGCCTGGCACTCGCACTGCTTATCTAATGCCGAAATTTTCAAGTTCGCACATCTTCCTTGGACCATCATCAGGGTTGTTTCCTTTAACTTAACTAACTCCTCAGCCTACTCCAAATCAAAATTTTTTTCACTCAACAATAAAACGCCAGTTTCTTTCATAAGGTCCTTTCGCAGCCCCACTTCGAATTTATTCAGGATAAGTTCACGATTTTTCCTTTTTATCCCAGCTTCCTGGCCAGCGTTAGCTCCTGCTAAATCTTCCTTGAGTAAGGCAGACCCCAAAATTCTTAACCTAGTACAAAATGACGATACATCTTCGTCATGTCGTTGAAAACATTTACTTAAATTCCACTGATTTTCGCCTGATAATTGGAATGGAGTAATTTTTTTTTATGAATTCATTCTTAAGATCAGTAAAATTTATTGTGTCCAACTGCGCATACGATTTAAAATAATTATAGGCGTCACCAACGAGCTTGAATTTAAATAACTGAAGGGTTTCGTCCTCCGACTAATTATCCAGTCTTGCACGCAACTGTAATTTCTCAAAATACCTTATAACCTCCTATCCTGAAAAATCATCTAAAGTTGCCGCGATCATACCTAGCGAATAGTGGGTTGCCACTCCAACAGGTGTTGGCATGGGTGTAACTCCTGATATACTTCCTCTATTATTGATTTCGAGAATCGGAATGAGTATCGAACTAGAAACTATATATTTTGGACTCCTTGCTAAAGTTCGGGTAAAATATATATGTATAGGCACAAGTCGGGTTATTTCTAGGGTTCCCCTTCCTATCCTGAACTTCTCTATGTTGATAAACCTAACTAACTTTTACTGCATCCTATCAAACAAAAAAAAAGAATAAACGAAAAATATTATTACTTTTTTTTTCTGAACCTGCTTCTTTTACCCTCTCAAATAAAATATACCCTTCAAATAAAATAATCTCTCTTTCTGATAAAATTAATCCCAACGACCTTTTTCTTTCATCCTCTCAAATAAAATATACCCTTCAAATAAAATAATCTATCTTTCTGATAAAATTAATCCCAACGACCTTTTTCTTTCATCCCCTCAATTAAAATAATCCCCTTCAAATAAAATAATATCCCACCTCTCTGGACTTTCTTTTTTCACCCCTCAAATAAAATAATGTCTCACCTCTATGGACCTTCCTCTTTCATTCCCTCAAATAAAAAAAATTCAGTCCTGTCTGGATCTTCTTTTTTCACCCCCTCAAATAAAATATATCCCACCGCTAGGCCACCACTGTAATAAATGACCGTCGGGTCTGAATCGGCGATCCCTATATACTACTAATGATATATAATAATCATCTCACTTTACTCGCACCAGAAAAATACACTTTCAGAAAAATGGCCGCGGCTAGTGGACACGCTATGTTAACTGCAGAGCTTGATAAAGTGAAGAAAAACGAACTGATTGATATTATTCTCACCTTCAATGAAATTTGAAAATTCAAAAGAATCTTTAATATAATATTGATTATTTGTATATGCATTGGTTAAAATTTCTATAATGAACTTTGAGAGTTTACTATTTGGTGCATCAATGAATGATATGATACGTCAAAAACTCAATATTGGTTTATGATTTTTTTGTAAACCATAGAGTTTTGGAACAATGGAGTTATATATGGTAAAATTTTCTTTAGATATCTTACTGATGAAAAGTTTTCATGTAACTTTTTGATGAGTGCATTACATTTTTGTTGTATAGTGGAAGTTGAATTATGATTCAGTTTTTTATAATAATCACCATCATTCGAAAGTTCATGAGATAATTGTTCATATTGAGATTTTAACATGATAACTGTGGTATTGCCCTTATCAGAATTGGTTATTATCAATTCTGGATGGCCTTTGATAAATTTTTTACATTCATTAAAAATATAAGAGAAATAACAACTTATTTTTGGTTTTTAAAAATGATTTTTGATGATATTTGTTATTTGTGCTCTGAATACATCTTGTTTATTTTGATTCACATTCGATATTAAATTTTCTGTCAGATAATGATTTTGTGACTTTTATATCATTTGTATCAGGTGGAACACTAAATTTGTGACCTAAAGATAGAAAAGCTAGAATATCTTCAGGAATATCACAATTCGTTAAATGTTTAAGCCAATTATCATTCATAATTATTTTTTCTTTCATTTCATTTTTGATTGAGATGAATTTGTTCATGTTACGTTGTCTTATGAGAAAAAATTGACGATTATATTTAATTTGTTGTCTATGTTTGAAATCTGCCCAAATATCAGGTAGTTTTTGAGTAGTTTTGTTAGATATGTTAGTCAATAATGGTTCTAATTGAATGAGATTCTCATGTGTTTCCTTAATTTCGAGTGAAAGAATTCGGTGTTTCAATTTATTATTGAAATTGTTCACTAGTTGTCCTGTTCTTCCCTTATTAGTTTCTAACATATTTTCTATATTTTTAACATTGTTGATAATATGTTTCGGAAAAACGCCATGTTCTCTATATCTGAGTAAGAATATTTTTCTGTTTTTCATCGATGCTATCTTCATGTTTGTATTTGACCAACATTTGAGACATGCTATGGTTTCATGTTCAAATTCTCTACTGACTTTTTGGTAAAACCCCATTCTGTTATTCAATTGATAGTGTAACGACCGTATGCATATATAGAAGAGTAGTTTTTCGGGGATTCGGTCTGTTTAGAATAAAATATTACTCTTTTCAGCTATCAGCAGGGGTCTCCTCTAACCTCTAGTATATTTCTAGCCTGCTGACAAAGCCCTTGATTCATCATGTATACCTCATATTTACAGTCGCACGATACTTTAGCTGACTGTACTCACAACATACTCTTTCGTTCCTGTTGATATACACAGAATATAACAAATTCGCACTTACTGGGCTTTCCCCTATCAAACCGATGACTCCTTCAATCTGTTCCTCAGGTGTTAGTTTGTCTGAATTATAATATTCATCTACATCGCCTTCGCATCCTGCGAAAGTTTGATAAACTTCAATTGTTTGACCGGCTTGTCTATCTCTAACTCTAAGTGTGCCTTGATCATTACACACTAACATTGCTCTGCTACCCTCAGGTTCAAACGATAACGCTTTGGAAAAGTATTTAGGCTCTTTTCGATTTAAGAAGTACAATTTATGTCTAATTTCATGAATGTCATCATTTAATTCCAAAACTCCATACTCCGCATAACTTCGATTGCAAAATTGCGAAATAGGATTTGGGAGTTTTTTAGATAAACTTTCAATATGCTCAGATCATGAGGGTGATTTATCAATCATTGCACCGAAAAACTTAGTGGGGTTATGTGTCTGAAGGACTTTCCTATCAATCAGATTTGAAATATATAATTTTTGTTTCCGGTGCATTCAGAATCAGTTTATTGGAATGACAGTATTTTGTCATTTCACTAATACCGGGTTCAACCGAAAGAATCATATCCTCCATAGATGATTCAGCTATACCAATTGTGTCATCAGCAAAATTGATGAGATAAAAGCGCCTATTGAGAAATGATGAGAAAGTCAATGGCCCCAGACTTGAACCTTGCGCTTCTCCAATATCAAGTGAATATCTGACTCAACACTGTTATTTAGTTATCTCTTAACTATGTGATAATAATCAAGTATTGTAGAATTTATTTATTGACATAACATCAACTCCATTTGACTGATCATATGTTAAAACTTGACAGGCCTCACTCACACTTGTTGATTGCTCTGAACACAAAACACATATATATGACATGCCCCCATATAAGTGACAACTAAGTTTGAATGAGAATACTTTTTGTGTTGTTGAATTACTTAACCAGGAACCTGTTGAATAACTACTTATGAGATTCTTGCAGGTGGCTAAGGGGCTTTTTACTCCTGTTTGAAGGTGGTTGATAATGTTTCGTGATTTATTTCATCAGTTCGGACTTCCATTGTCTAATATAATATAAATTGATTTGAAAACCCTGAAAAAAATAATTAAAAATCTTAATAAAATTGTTATTTTTGGTTAATCAAAAAACTGAAATTACAAATAAATAACATACAAACAACAACCAAACAAATAGAAATTGAAATATTAATAAAGGTTGAAAAAATAACAATTGAAAATCATCATTAACAAAAATTGAAAAAATAAAAACTGAAAGATTTCAAACCAAGTTATGTCCCGACATTGCTGTCTATTTAGGACTTCTAACGTTTTGCTAGTATTAAACAGGGGTTTCAATATACTTCTATTTTGGGATACATTTCTTCTGAATTTTCTCCCATTAATCAATTCAGCTGGCGATCGGAGTCCAGTTGTATTCCATTACTAGGTAGTAAGGGTGTCTGTCACTCTTGCCGATCAATACTTTGATTGTTTGTATGTGTCTTTTGATGATTTCACTGGATATGGACTCGACGTAGTATGAATAATGTCCAATTATTTCAGAAACTATTTGATTTTAATCGAGTCAAATGGTGGTCCATTGTCTGTCAACACTTTATCGTCATTTCTTCTTCCGTTCTGCTTGGGTGGTCAGTCAATTTAGAAAGTCATTAACTCCGGCTTTCTGATTGGTTGAGAACTCTGTTGCGATAGTGAGAAAAATCCTATATAAACGCCAAAATTTTAACAATTATTCATCGATAGTGGCGGTGTTCAAGATAATTGTGTGTGTAATTAAATTGACAGTGTTTGTGTGGTAGCAGATTTGGTGTCGATTGAATCGCTGAACAATGGACGGTAAATACTTTGTGTCGAAGAGGCCTGTTGCGAACGTTGAGGATAAACGCGAAATCGTTTCAAAATTGAAGAAAGGGAATCCACCCAGTAAAACAACAGTCGATATCAAAAAGAAGATGAAAGAACTTTTTGGCAATGATTCGGACGAAGAGATTTCAATTCTGGCATCAGAGAAGTTCCGTTTGAGAATGTTATCGCCGTTGAAATCGTCTCCAGGAAGGAATAAATTGGTGGAATCTCAGAAAATGTTTCCAGTATCCGTAAGAACGGGACATTCAGACATGTCTGAAGACCTACCGGCAATTCAGAAATATGACTCACGAAACTTCGTACCTTGCAGAAAATATAACAGAACTAAACCGATTACCAGAAGAAAAGTGCTGAAACTGTTCATTCGAATATAGAGAACACCGACATGTATTTGGGTATGAGGATCCAATCTGATGGGGTGGAATGCACTAAGGAGAAAAGGTGTACCGATGGCTACAAGAGGGAGAATGAACCGTGGAAGCCGATGGAGAATAGTAAGATCCCGGCGGATAGGCCCATGAAGACGTTTGGCGATGATAGGGATGAAGTGAATTCAATCCTGACATCAGAGGTGTTCCGTGTGAAAATGTTATCTCCGTTGAAATCGCCTCCAAGAAGGGATGAATTTTTGGAAACTCACAAAATTATTTCGATTGATATGAGTAACACGAATGCTAAAATGGAACGTTCGGACATGACTGAAGAACTACCGCCGATTCAGTAATATGACCCACGCAACTTCGTACCTTGTAGAAAATGTAATAGAACTAAACCGATTACCGGGAAGATAGTGCAAAAAACTGTTTACTCGAATAGACAGAACACCGACATATCTTCGGGTACGAAGATCCAGTCTGACGAGAAGTCGAGAAGCATGGAACAGAGGAGGTGTACTGATGGCTCCAAGAGAAAAAATGAACTTTGTAAACCGACGATGAAGAAGAGAGAGATCCTGGGGAATAGACCCATGCAGGTTCGATTCGACAAAGAAGTGAAAAGAATGAATCAAAAAACGTGTACTGATGACAAAGTCACGAAGGATGGCGGACGGTTTCCTGAATTTTCGGCTTTGAAACGGAAATATGTTGAGCTGGATTATGAGGGTGACTTACCGCAAAAACGTTCGAAATTAGAAAAAGCCGAGGCAAATTCTGGAAAAGTGCACACAAATAAGAACCGCCCCGTACTTTTCAGTGACACACCACCATGGGCAGCAAGATTAATGAAAATTGGACTATTGGAAGACATGACTGGAGGTCTAAGGCCCATTCAGAAACATGACACACGTATCTTCGTACCTCATAGGCGATATGACAAAAGTAATCCGATTACCTGGAAGACAGTACAGAAAACTATTCATTCGAATGGAAGGACTACAGTCCAAGAGAAGGACAAAGTATTTTCAGAATTTCCGAATTCAAAACAAAGTATTTTCAGAATTTCCGAATTCAAAACGGAAATATATGAACGTGGAACGTGAAGGTGACCTTCCGGTGAAACGTTGGAATATGAAGAAAGAAGCACCGAAATCCGATAAAGTGCAAACAATTAAGGATGGTCCTGCACCTTTAAGAGACACACCACCATGGTCAGCAAAATTGATGGAAATGGGACTGTAGGAGCCACTAAACGATTCGTTACCTATTTTTTTTGCCACCTAGAAAAATATTGGGCCCGGATTAAATGACGCCAGGCAACGAACGTTTGTGAAGTTAAACAAAGGTTTTCTGGATGATAAACCCACCTTAAACTGACGGAGGGTCTTCCCTCGTATCTTGGTATACTAATGCAGATAATGAAATGGATGATGCAACAAATTGTTTTTGGAAGAATGATATTTTGATGTTTGGACCACTGAACGTTTCGTGTCCATTGATAAACGGGAAGTACTGATACTATCAAAGGAATACGATGATTTTTAAATACGCGATTAGACAAGGGTTATTGAATATTCATAAACGAATATTATTGTTATTATAAAGGGATACATAGTTATTCAATTTTTTTCATTGTACTATGACAGTCTGCAAAATAAATAAAGTAGCAAGTGGAGAAAATTATTGTTGGCGGTTTCATCAATTTCACAACTGAACAACACGAAATATATGAATAGTACTGGTGTTTTCTCCCAACACTGAACCAATATTCTGATCATTTTGCGATCGAAACACGTGTGGAGGTGATACAATACGGGTTTGGTGATGAGAAAATACTCCAGTTATATTCAAAACTACAATATGTGGCCTAGTGCCTTTCTGACATATTAGGCCATCTTAGGTTAACGAATTTTGCATTCGTTCACCTTTCATTATCATGCATGCATGCATCATGCTGCACGTTGAGATGCGACTATTGATAACGAAGATGTGGCCTGGTGCCCTTCCGACATGTTAGGCCATCTTCGTTTTTTCTATGTTGATGAATTTTGCATTCATTTCCCTTTCGTTTGATGTGCTGCACGTTGCGATGAAATATGAGTAACGAATATGTGGCTTATTGCCCCTCTAACATGTGAGGCCATCTTTGTTTTTTCTCTGTCGATGAATTTTGCATTCGCTTCCCTTTCATTCGATGTGCTGCACGTTGAGATTCAACTATGATTATCGGAGATGTGGTTTAGTGCCTCTCTGACATATAACGCCATCTTTGTTTTCTTTGTCGATGAATTTTGCATTCGTTTCCCTTTCATTCAATGTGCTGCACGTTCAGATTCAAATATGATTATCGAAGATGTGGCTTAGTGCCCCTCTGACATATAACGCCATCTTTGTTTTTTTTGTCGATGAATTTTGCATTCGTTTCCCTTTCTTCAGATGTGCTGCACGTTGAGATTCATCTATGATTGACGAAGATGTGGCCTAGTGCCCTAGATGGCCTAGGCCTAGGCCTAGGCCATCTTTGTTTTTTCTCTGTCGATGAATTTTGCATTCATCTCTCTTTCATTTGATGTGCTGCACGTTGAGATTCAACTATGGTTATCGAAGATGTGGCTTAGTGCCCCTCTGTTATATAAAGCCATTTTGGTTTTTTCCCTGTCGATGAAGTTTGCATTCGTTTCCTTTTCAATCGATGTGCTACAGTTGAGCTTCAACTATTAATAACGAAGGTGCCCTGCCGATATGTTGGGCCATCTTTGTTTTTTCTCTGTCGATAAGTTTTGCATTCATTTTTCTTTCATTCAATGTGCTGCACGTTGGGATTCAACTATAATTAACGGAGATGTAGTTCAGTGCCTTGTTTTTTCTCTGTCGATAAAATTTTCATTAATTTTCCCTTCATTTGGTGCGCTGCACGTTGAGATTTTGCCCTTCTGACTTATCACGCCATCTTTATTTTTCCTTTGTCGATGAATTTTGCATTCATTTCCCTTTCATTTGATGAGCTGCACGTTGAGATTCAACTATGAATAAAGAAGATGTGTCCTAGTGCCCTTCTGACATGTTAGGCCATCTTTGATTTATCTCTGTCGATGATATCTGCATTCGTTTCCCATAACGAATAAACGCACGTAAAACAGTTAAAAGGCATGCAAAACGGTCGAAACGCATGTGAGACGTTCTAAACGCACGCAAAACGGTTGAAACGTATGTAAAACGGTCGAATACTTCGCTTTTCCCATTTTTGATCATTAAATAAACAATACGCAACTCCGCGACACCTTCTCCTGATAATGCTAACTTGGTTAACAACGATACGACTTATTATTTTTTTGACATGTAGAAACGCTAGACTTCTGTTAAACCGACTTTTTTTTTAAATGATGTATTTTGAAATGACGTATATATACATTGATACTATGTTTTTTTCTGAAATGATGTATTTTTAGACACCCTGTACACATTGAGGGACCGCATCACTGCGTTTTGTTGGCTGAGCTTTGATTTTTCATCACTAGTTTCTGCTTTCTCTGAATATTTGATTCGTTTTCATATTTCTCGGAGATATCATTTCTATAGAAAAAATTGTCAAAATCGAATAATAAACCGTGCTGAGAGAATATATTGGTGTATTGGGTTTCAAATCGACCTAGAATTTTATGAGTTTCATACCCAATTTGCATATTTTCCATATCAGATGTAACCTCTCAATTATCGTCATTACCTTCTTCCGTTCTGCTTGGGTGGTCAGTCAATTTAGAAAGTCATTAACTCCGGCTTTCTGATTGGTTGAGAACTCGTTGCGATAGTGAAAAAAATCCTATATAAACGCCGAAATTTCAACAATTATTCATTGATAGTGGCGGTGTTCAAGAGAATTGTGTGTGTATTGAAATTGACAGTGTTTGTGTGGTAGCAGATTTGGTGTCGATTGAATCGCTGAACAATGGACGGTAAATACTTTTTGTCAAAGAGGCCTGTTGCGAACGTTGGGGATGAACGCGAAATCGTTTCAGAATTGAAGAAAAGGAGCCCACCAAGTAAAACGGTCGATATCAAAAAGAAGATGAAAGAACTTTTTGGCGATGATTCGGACGAAGATAATTCAATTATGGCATCAGAGAAGTTCCGTTTGAAAATATTATCGCCGTTGAAATCGTCTCCAGGAAGAAACAAATTGGTGGATTCTCAGAAAAAGTTACCAGCATCCGTAAGAACGGAACATTCGGACATGGCTGAAGACCTACCGGCAATTCAGAAAAATGACTCACGAACCTTCGTACCTTGCAGAAAATATAACAGAACTAAACCGATTACCGAAGAAGAGTGCTAAAAACTGTTCATTCGAAAGGAGAGAACACCGACATATATTCTGGTATGAGGATCCAATCTGATGGGGTGGGTAAATGCACGAAGGAGAAAAGGTGTACTGATGGCTCCAAGAGGGAGAATGAACCGTGGAAGCCGATGGAGAATCCGGCGGATAGGCCCATGAAGACGTTTGGCGTTGATAGGGATGAAGTGAATTCAATCCTGGCATCACAGGTGTTCCGTGTGAAAATGTTATCTCCGTTGAAATCGCCTCCAAGAAGGGATGAATTTTTGGAAACTCAGAAAATTATTTCGATAGATATGAGTAACACGAATGCTAAAATGGAACGTTCGGACATGACTAAAGGTCTACCGCCGATTCAGGAATATGACCCACGCAACTTCGTACCTTGTAGAAAATATAATAGGACTAAACCGATTACCGGAAAGAGAGTGCAAAAAACTGTTTACTCGAATGAACAGAACACCGACATATCTTCGGGTACGAAGATCCAGTCTGACGAGAAGGCGAATAGCACGGAACAAAAGAGGTGTACTGATGGTTCCAAGAGGAAAAATGAACTTTATAAACCGACGATGGAGAAGAGTAAGATCCGGCGGATAGACCCATGAAGGTTCGATTCGACAAAGAAAAGGGAAGGATGAATCAAAAAACGTGTACTAATGACGAAGTCACGAAAGAAGGCGCACGGTTTCCTGAATTTTCCGCTTTGAAACGAAAATATGTTGAGCTGGATCATGAGGGTGACTTACCGCAAAAACGTTTGAAATTAGAAAAAGCCGAGATGAATTCTGGAAAAGTGCAAACAAATAAGAACCGCCCCGCACTTTTCAGCGACACACCACCATGGGCAGCAAGATTGATGAAAATTGGACTGTTGGAAGACATGACTGGAGGTCTAAGGCCCATTCAGAAACATGACACACGTATCTTCGTACCTCATAGGCGATATGACAAAAGTAATCCGATTACCTGGAAGACAGTGCAGAAAACTATTCATTCGAATGGAAGGACTACAGTCGAAGAGGAGGATAAAGGGTGTTTTGAATTTCCGAATTCAAAACAGAAATATATAAACGTGGATCGCGAAGGTGACCTTCCAGTGAAATGTTGGAACTTGAAGAAAGGAGCACCGAAATCTGATAAAGTGCAAACGATTAAGGATGGTCCTGCACCTTTCAGAGACACACCACCATGGGCAGCAAAATTGATAGAAATGGGACTGTTGGAGCCACTAAACGATTCGTCACCTATTTTCTTGCCGCCTAGAAAAATATTGGGCCCGGAATGAATGACGACATGCAACGAATGTTTGTGAAGTTAAACAAAAGTTTTCTGGATGATAAACCCACCTTAAACTGACGGAGGGTCTTCCCTCGTATCTTGGTATAATATGCAGATGATAAAATGGATGATGCAACAAATTGTTTTTGGAAGAATGATATTTTGATGTTTGGACCACTGAACGTTTCGTGTCCATTGATAAACGGGAAGTACTGATACTATCAATGGAATACGATGATTTTTAAAACGCGATTAGACAAGGGTTATTGAATATTCACAAACGAATATTATTGTTATTATGAAGTTTTACATAGTTATTCAATTTTTTTCATTGTACTATGACAGTCTGCATAATAAATAAAGTAGCAAGTGGAGAAAATTATTTTTGGCAGTTTCATCAATTTCATAACTGAACAACACGAAATATATGAATAGTACTGGTGTTTTCTCCCAACACTGAACCAATATTCTGATCATTTTGCGATCGAAACACGTGTGGAGGTGTTACAATACGGGTTTGGTGATGAGAAAATACTCCAGTTATATTCAAAACTACAATATGTGGCCTAGTGCCTTTCTGACATATTAGGCAATCTTTGTTTTTTCTCTGTCGATGAATTTTGCATTCGTTCACCTTTCATTAGGTATGCTGCACGTTGAGATGCGACTATTGATAACGAAGATGTGGCCTGGTGCCCTTCCGACATGTTAGGCCATCTTTGTTTTTCTATGTTGATGAATTTTGCATTCATTTCCCTTTCGTTTGATGTGCTGCACGTTGCGATGAACTATGAGTAATGAATATGTGGCTTAGTGCCCCTCTTACATGTGAGGCCATCTTTGTTTTTTCTCTGTCGATGAATTTTGCATTTGCTTCCCTTTCATTCGATGTGCTGCACGTTGAGATTCAACTATGATCACCGAAGATGTGGTTTAGTGCCCCTCTGACATATAACGCCATCTTTGTTTTTTTTTGTCGATGAATTTTGCATTCGTTTCCTTTCTTCAGATGTGCTGCACGTTGAGATTCATCTATGATTGACGAAGATGTGTCCTAGTGCCCTTCTGACATATTAGGGCATCTTTGTTTTTTCTCTGTAGATAAATTTTGCATTCATCTCCCTTTCATTTGATGTGCTGCACGTTGAGGTTCAACTATGGTTATCGAAGATGTGGCTTAGTGCCCCTCTGTTATATAAAGCCATTTTGGTTTTTTCCCTGTCGATGAAGTTTGCATTCGTTTCCTTTTCAATCGATGTGCTGCAGTTGAGATTCAACTATTAATAACGAAGGTGCCCTGCCGATATGTTGGGCCATCTTTGTTTTTTCTCTGTCGATAAGTTTTGCATTCATTTTTCTTTCATTCAATGTGCTGCACGTTGAGATTCAACTATTATTAACGGAGATGTGGTTCAGTGCCTTGTTTTTTCTCTGTCGATACATTTTTCATTCTTCTGACTTATCACGCCATCTTTATTTTTCCTTTGTCGATGAATTCTGCATTCATTTCCCTTTCATTTGATGAGCTGCACGTTGAGATTCTACTATGAATAAAGAAGATGTGTCCTAGTGCCCTTCTGACATGTTAGGCCATCTTTGATTTATCTCTGTCGATGATATCTGCATTCGTTTCCCATAACGAATAAACGCACGTAAAACAGTTAAAAGGCATGCAAAACGGTCGAAACGCATGTGAGACGTTCTAAACGCACGTAAAACGGTTGAAACGTATGTAAAACGGTCGAATACTTCGCTTTTCCCATTTTTTGATCATTAAATAAACAATACGCAACTCCGCGACACCTTCTCCTGATAATGCTAACTTGGTTAACAACGATACGACTTATTATTTTTTTGACATGTAGAAACGCTAGACTTCTGTTAAACCGACTTTTTTTTTTAAATGATGTATTTCGAAATGACGTATATATACATTGATACTATGTTTTTTTCTGAAATGATGTATTTTTAGACACCCTGTACACATTGAGGGACCGCATCACTACATTTTGTTGGTTGAGCTTTGATTTTTCATCACTAGTTTCTGCTTTCTCTGAATATTTAATTCGTTTTCATATTTCTCGGAGATATCATTTCTATAGAAAAAATTGTCAAAATCGAATAATAAACCGTGCTGAGAGAATATATTGGTGTATTGGGTTTCAAATCGACCTAGAATTTTATGAGTTTCATAGCCAATTTGCATATTTTCCATATCAGATGTAACCTCTCAATTATCGTCATTACCTTCTTCCGTTCTGCTTGGGTGGTCAGTCAATTTAGAAAGTCATTAACTCCGGCTTTCTGATTGGTTGAGAACTCGTTGCGATAGTGAGAAAAATCCTATATAAACGCCGAAATTTCAACAATTATTCATTGATAGTGGCGGTGTTCAAGAGAATTGTGTGTGTATTGAAATTGACAGTGTTTGTGTGGTAGCAGATTTGGTGTCGATTGAATCGCTGAACAATGGACGGTAAATACTTTTTGTCAAAGAGGCCTGTTGCGAACGTTGGGGATGAACGCGAAATCGTTTCAGAATTGAAGAAAGGGAGCCCACCAAGTAAAACGGTCGATATCAAAAAGAAGATGAAAGAACTTTTTGGCGATGATTCGGACGAAGAGAATTCAATTATGGCATCAGAGAAGTTCCGTTTGAAAATGTTATCGCCGTTGAAATCGTCTCCAGGAAGAAATAAATTGGTGGATTCTCAGAAAAAGTTACCAGCATCCGTAAGAACGGAACATTCGGACATGGCTGAAGACCTACCGGCAATTCAGAAAAATGACTCACGAACCTTCGTACCTTGCAGAAAATATAACAGAACTAAACCGATTACCGGAAGAAGAGTGCTAAAAACTGTTCATTCGAATGGAGAGAACACCGACATATATTCTGGTATGAGGATCCAATCTGATGGGGTGGGTAAATGCACGAAGGAGAAAAGGTGTACTGATGGCTCCAAGAGGGAGAATGAACCGTGGAAGCCGATGGAGAATCCGGCGGATAGGCCCATGAAGACGTTTGGCGTTGATAGGGATGAAGTGAATTCAATCCTGGCATCACAGGTGTTCCGTGTGAAAATGTTATCTCCGTTGAAATCGCCTCCAAGAAGTGATGAATTTTTGGAAACTCAGAAAATTATTTCGATAGATATGAGTAACACGAATGCTAAAATGGAACGTTCGGACATGACTGAAGGTCTACCGCCGATTCAGGAATATGACCCACGCAACTTCGTACCTTGTAGAAAATATAATAGGACTAAACCGATTACCGGAAAGAGAGTGCAAAAAACTGTTTACTCGAATGAACAGAACACCGACATATCTTCGGGTACGAAGATCCAGTCTGACGAGAAGGCGAATAGCACGGAACAAAAGAGGTGTACTGATGGTTCCAAGAGGAAAAATGAACTTTATAAACCGACGATGGAGAAGAGTAAGATCCCGGCGGATAGACCCATGAAGGTTCGATTCGACAAAGAAAAGGGAAGGATGAATCAAAAAACGTGTACTAATGACGAAGTCACGAAGGAAGTCGCACGGTTTCCTGAATTTTCCGCTTTGAAACGAAAATATGTTGAGCTGGATCATGAGGGTGACTTACCGCAAAAACGTTTGAAATTAGAAAAAGCCGAGATGAATTCTGGAAAAGTGCAAACAAATAAGAACCGCCCGCACTTTTCAGCGACACACCACCATGGGCAGCAAGATTGATGAAAATTGGACTGTTGGAAGACATGACTGGAGGTCTGAGGCCCATTCAGAAACATGACACACGTATCTTCGTACCTCATAGGCGATATGACAAAAGTAATCCGATTACCTGGAAGACAGTGCAGAAAACTATTCATTCGAATGGAAGGACTACAGTCGAAGAGGAGGATAAAGGGTGTTTTGAATTTCCGAATTCAAAACGGAAATATATAAACGTGGATCGCGAAGGTGACCTTCCGGTGAAATGTTGGAACTTGAAGAAAGGAGCACCGAAATCTGATAAAGTGCAAACAATTAAGGATGGTCCTGCACCTTTCAGAGACACACCACCATGGGCAGCAAAATTGATTGAAATGGGACTGTTGGAGCCACTAAACGATTCGTCACCTATTTTCTTGCCGCCTAGAAAAATATTGGGCCCGGAATGAATGACGACATGCAACGAATGTTTGTGAAGTTAAGCAAAGGTTTTCTGGATGATAAACCCACCTTAAACTGACGGAGGGTCTTCCCTCGTATCTTGGTATAATAATGCAGATAATGAAATGGATGATGCAACAAATTGTTTTTGGAAGAATGATATTTTGATGTTTGGACCACTGAACGTTTCGTGTCCATTGATAAACGGGAAGTACTGATACTATCAATGGAATACGATGATTTTTAAATACGCGATTAGACAAGGGTTATTGAATATTCACAAACGGATATTATTGTTATTATGAAGTTTTACATAGTTATTCAATTTTTTTCATTGTACTATGACAGTCTGCATAATAAATAAAGTAGCAAGTGGAGAAAATTATTTTTGGCAGTTTCATCAATTTCATAACTGAACAACTAGAAATATATGAATAGTACTGGTGTTTTCTCCCAACACTGAACCAATATTCTGATCATTTTGCGATCGAAACACGTGTGGAGGTGTTACAATACGGGTTTGGTGATGAGAAAATACTCCAGTTATATTCAAAACTACAATATGTGGCATAGTGCCTTTCTGACATATTAGGCCATCTTCGTTTTTTCTCTGTCGATGAATTTTGCATTCGTTCACCTTTCATTCGATGTGCTGCACGTTGAGATGCGACTATTGATAACGAAGATGTGGCTTGGTGCCCTTCCGTTATGTTAGGCCATCTTTGTTTCCTCTATGTTGATGAATTTTGCATTCATTTCCCTTTCGTTTGATGTGCTGCACGTTGCGATGAACTATGAGTAACGAATATGTGGCTTAGTGACCCTCTTACATGTGAGGCCATCTTTGTTTTTTCTCTGTCGATGAATTTTGCATTCGCTTCCTTTTCTTCAGATGTCCTGCACGTTGAGATTCATCTATGATTGACGAAGATGTAGCCTAGTGCCCTTCTGACATATTAGGCCATCTTTGTTTTTTTTCTGTCGATAAATATTGCATTCATCTCCCTTTCATTTGATGTGCTGCACGTTGAGATTCAACTATGATTATCGAAGATGTGGCTTAGTGCTCCTCTGTTATATAAAGCCATTTTGGTTTTTTCCCTGTCGATGAAGTTTGCATTCGTTTCCTTTTCAATCGATGAGCTGCAGTTGAGATTCAACTATTAATAACGAAGGTGCCCTGCCGATATGTTGGGCCATCTTTGTTTTTTCTCTGTCGATAAGTTTTGCATTCATTTTTCTTTCATTCAATGTGCTGCACGTTGAGATTCAACTATAATTAACGGAGATGTGGTTCAGTGCCTTGTTTTTTCTCTGTCGATAAATTTTTCATTCATTTCCCCTTCATTTGGTGCGCTGCACGTTGAGATTCTGCCCTTCTGACTTATCACGCCATCTTTAGTTTTCCTTTGTCGATGAATTTTGCATTCGCTTCCCTTTCATTCGATGTGCTGCACGTTGAGATTCAACTATGATTATCGAAGATGTGGCTTAGTGACCCTCTGACATATAACGCCATCTTTGTTTTTTTTGTCAATGAATTTTGCATTCGTTTCCCTTTCATTCAATGTGCTGCACGTTCAGATTCAAATATGATTATCGAAGATGTGGCTTAGTGCCCCTCTGACATATAACGCCATCATTGTTTTTTTGTCGATGAATTTTGCATTCGTTTCCTTTTCTTCAGATGTCCTGCAAGTTGAGATTCATCTATGATTGACGAAAATGTAGCCTAGTGCCCTTCTGACATATTAGGCCATCTTTGTTTTCTCTCTGTCGATAAATATTGCATTCATCTCCCTTTCATTTGATGTGCTGCACGTTGAGATTCAACTATGATTATCGAAGATGTGGCTTAGTGCCCCTCTGTTATATAAAGCCATTTTGGTTTTTTCCCTGTCGATGAAGTTTGCATTCGTTTCCTTTTCAATCGATGTGCTGCAGTTGAGATTCAACTATTAATAACGAAGGTGCCCTGCCGATATGTTGGGCCATCTTTGTTTTTTCTCTGTCGATAAGTTTTGCATTCATTTTTCTTTCATTCAATGTGCTGCACGTTGAGATTCAACTATAATTACCGGAGATGTGGTTCAGTGCCTAGTTTTTTCTCTGTCGATGAATTTTTCATTCATTTCCCCTTCATTTAGTGTGCTGCACGTTGAGATTCTGCCCTTCTGACTTATCACGCCATCTTTATTTTTCCTTTGTCGATGAATTTTGCATTCATTTCCCTTTCATTTGATGAGCTGCACGTAAAGATTCAACTATGAATAAAGAAGATGTGGCCTAGTGCCCTTCTGACATGTTAGGCCATCTTTGATTTTTTTCTGTCGATGAAATCTGCATTCGTTTCCCATAACGAATAAACGCACGTAAAACAGTTAAAAAGCATGCAAAACGGTCGAAACGCATGTGAGACGTTCTAAACGCACGTAAAACGGTTGAAACGCATGTAAAACCGTCGAATACTTCGCTTTTCCCATTTTTGATCATTAAATAAACAATACGCAACTCCGCGACACCTTCTCCTGATAATGCTAACTTGGTTAACAACGATACGACTTATTATTTTTTTGACATGTAGGAACGCAAGACTTCTGTTAAACCGACTTGTTTTCTTTAAATGATGTATTTTGAAATGACCTATATATATATATACATTGATACTATGTTTTTTTCTGAAATGATGTATTTTTAGACACCCTGTACACATTGAGGGGCATCACTACATTTTGTTGGTTGAGCTTTGATTTTTCATCACTAGTTTCTGCTTTCTATGAATATTTAATTCGTTTTCATATTTCTCGAAGATATCATTTCTATAGAAAAAATTGTCAAAATCGAATAATAAACCGTGCTGAGAGAATATATTGGTGTATTGGGTTTCAAATCGACCTGGAATTTTATGAGTTTCATACCCAATTTGCATATTTTCCATATCAGATGTAACCTCTCAATTATCGTCATTACCTTCTTCCGTTCTGCTTGGGTGGTCAGTCAATTTAGAAAGTCATTAACTCCGGCTTTCTGATTGGTTGAGAACTCTGTTGCGATAGTGAGAAAAATCCTATATAAACGCCAAAATTTTAACAATTATTCATTGATAGTGGCGGTGTTCAAGAGAATTGTGTGTGTATTGAAATTGACAGTGTTTGTGTGGTAGCAGATTTGGTGTCGATTGAATCGCTGAAAAATGGACGGTAAATACTTTTTGTCAAAGAGGCCTGTTGCGAACGTTGGGGATAAACGCGAAATCGTTTCAGAATTGAAGAAAGGGAGCCCAGCAAGTAAAACAACGGTCGATATCAAAAAGAAGATGAAAGAACTTTTTGGCGATGATTCGGACGAAGATAATTCAATTATGGCATCAGAGAAGTTCCGTTTGAAAATGTTATCGCCGTTGAAATCGTCTCCAGGAAGAAATAAATTGGTGGATTCTCAGAAAAAGTTACCAGCATCCGTAAGAACGGAACATTCGGACATGGCTGAAGACCTACCGGCAATTCAGAAAAATGTTCATTCGAATGGAGAGAACACCGACATATATTCTGGTATGAGGATCCAATCTGATGGGGTGGGTAAATGCACGAAGGAGAAAAGGTGTACTGATGGCTCCAAGAGGAAGAATGAACCGTGGAAGCCGATGGAGAATCCGGCGGATAGGCCCATGAAGACGTTTGGCGTTGATAGGGATGAAGTGAATTCAATCCTGGCATCACAGGTGTTCCGTGTGAAAATGTTATCTCCGTTGAAATCGCCTCCAAGAAGAGATGAATTTTTGGAAACTCAGAAAATTATTTCGATAGATATGAGTAACACGAATGCTAAAATGGAACGTTCGGACATGACTGAAGGTCTACCGCCGATTCAGGAATATGACCCACGCAACTTCGTACCTTGTAGAAAATATAATAAACTAAACCGATTACCGGAAAGAGAGTGCAAAAAACTGTTAACTCGAATGGACAGAACACCGACATATCTTCGGGTACGAAGATCCAGTCTGACGAGAAGGCGAATAGCACGGAACAAAAGAGGTGTACTGATGGTTCCAAGAGGAAAAATGAACTTTATAAACCGACGATGGAGAAGAGTAAGATCCCGGCGGATAGACCCATGAAGGTTCGATTCGACAAAGAAAAGGGAAGGATGAATCAAAAAACGTGTACTAATGACGAAGTCACGAAGGAAGTCGCACGGTTTCCTGAATTTTCCGCTTTGAAACGAAAATATGTTGAGCTGGATCATGAGGGTGACTTACCGCAAAAACGTTTGAAATTAGAAAAAGCCGAGATGAATTCTGGAAAAGTGCAAACAAATAAGAACCGCCCCGCACTTTTCAGCGACACACCACCATGGGCAGCAAGATTAATGAAAATTGGACTGTTGGAAGACATGACTGGAGGTCTGAGGCCCATTCAGAAAATGACACACGTATCTTCGTACCTCATAGGCGATATGACAAAAGTAATCCGATTACCTGGAAGACAGTGCAGAAAACTATTCATTCGAATGGAAGGACTACAGTCGAAGAGGAGGATAAAGGGTGTTTTGAATTTCCGAATTCAAAACGGAAATATATAAACGTGGATCGCGAAGGTGACCTTCCGGTGAAATGTTGGAATTGAAGAAAGAAGCACCGAAATCTGATAAAGTGCAAACAATTAAGGATGGTCCTGCACCTTTCAGAGACACACCACCATGGGCAGCAGAATTGATAGAAATGGGACTGTTGGAGCCATAAACGATTCGTCACCTATTTTCTTGCCGCCTAAAAAAATATTGGGCCCGGAATAAATGACGACATGCAACGAATGTTTGTGAAGTTGAACAAAGGTTTTCTGGGTGATAAACCCACTTTAAACTGACGGAGGGTCTTCCCTCGTATCTTGGTATAATAATGCAGATGATGAAATGGATGATGCAACAAATTGTTTTTGGAAGAATGATATTTTGATGTTTGGACCACTGAACGTTTCGTGTCCTTTGATAAACGGGAAGTACTGATACTATCAATGGAATACGATGATTTTCAAATACGCGATTAGACAAGGGTTATTGAATATTCACAAACGGATATTATTGTTATTATGAAGTTTTACATAGTTATTCAATTTTTTTCATTGTACTATGACAGTCTGCATAATAAATAAAGTAGCAAGTGGAGAAAATTATTTTTGGCAGTTTCATCAATTTCATAACTGAACAACACGAAATATATGAATAGTACTGGTGTTTTCTCCCAACACTGAACCAATTTTCTGATCATTTTGCGATCGAAACACGTGTGGAGGTGTTACAATACGGGTTTGGTGATGAGAAAATACTCCAGTTATATTCAAAACTACAATATGTGGCATAGTGCCTTTCTGACATATTAGGCCATCTTCGTTTTTTCTCTGTCGATGAATTTTGCATTCGTTCACCTTTCATTCGATGTGCTGCACGTTGAGATGCGACTATTGATAACGAAGATGTGGCTTGGTGCCCTTCCGTTATGTTAGGCCATCTTTGTTTCCTCTATGTTGATGAATTTTGCATTCATTTCCCTTTCGTTTGATGTGCTGCACGTTGCGATGAACTATGAGTAACGAATATGTGGCTTAGTGACCCTCTTACATGTGAGGCCATCTTTGTTTTTTCTCTGTCGATGAATTTTGCATTCGCTTCCTTTTCTTCAGATGTCCTGCACGTTGAGATTCATCTATGATTGACGAAGATGTAGCCTAGTGCCCTTCTGACATATTAGGCCATCTTTGTTTTTTTTCTGTCGATAAATATTGCATTCATCTCCCTTTCATTTGATGTGCTGCACGTTGAGATTCAACTATGATTATCGAAGATGTGGCTTAGTGCTCCTCTGTTATATAAAGCCATTTTGGTTTTTTCCCTGTCGATGAAGTTTGCATTCGTTTCCTTTTCAATCGATGAGCTGCAGTTGAGATTCAACTATTAATAACGAAGGTGCCCTGCCGATATGTTGGGCCATCTTTGTTTTTTCTCTGTCGATAAGTTTTGCATTCATTTTTCTTTCATTCAATGTGCTGCACGTTGAGATTCAACTATAATTAACGGAGATGTGGTTCAGTGCCTTGTTTTTTCTCTGTCGATAAATTTTTCATTCATTTCCCTTCATTTGGTGCGCTGCACGTTGAGATTCTGCCCTTCTGACTTATCACGCCATCTTTAGTTTTCCTTTGTCGATGAATTTTGCATTCGCTTCCCTTTCATTCGATGTGCTGCACGTTGAGATTCAACTATGATTATCGAAGATGTGGCTTAGTGACCCTCTGACATATAACGCCATCTTTGTTTTTTTTGTCAATGAATTTTGCATTCGTTTCCCTTTCATTCAATGTGCTGCACGTTCAGATTCAAATATGATTATCGAAGATGTGGCTTAGTGCCCCTCTGACATATAACGCCATCATTGTTTTTTTGTCGATGAATTTTGCATTCGTTTCCTTTTCTTCAGATGTCCTGCAAGTTGAGATTCATCTATGATTGACGAAAATGTAGCCTAGTGCCCTTCTGACATATTAGGCCATCTTTGTTTTCTCTCTGTCGATAAATATTGCATTCATCTCCCTTTCATTTGATGTGCTGCACGTTGAGATTCAACTATGATTATCGAAGATGTGGCTTAGTGCCCCTCTGTTATATAAAGCCATTTTGGTTTTTTCCCTGTCGATGAAGTTTGCATTCGTTTCCTTTTCAATCGATGTGCTGCAGTTGAGATTCAACTATTAATAACGAAGGTGCCCTGCCGATATGTTGGGCCATCTTTGTTTTTTCTCTGTCGATAAGTTTTGCATTCATTTTTCTTTCATTCAATGTGCTGCACGTTGAGATTCAACTATAATTACCGGAGATGTGGTTCAGTGCCTAGTTTTTTCTCTGTCGATGAATTTTTCATTCATTTCCCCTTCATTTAGTGTGCTGCACGTTGAGATTCTGCCCTTCTGACTTATCACGCCATCTTTATTTTTCCTTTGTCGATGAATTTTGCATTCATTTCCCTTTCATTTGATGAGCTGCACGTAAAGATTCAACTATGAATAAAGAAGATGTGGCCTAGTGCCCTTCTGACATGTTAGGCCATCTTTGATTTTTTTCTGTCGATGAAATCTGCATTCGTTTCCCATAACGAATAAACGCACGTAAAACAGTTAAAAAGCATGCAAAACGGTCGAAACGCATGTGAGACGTTCTAAACGCACGTAAAACGGTTGAAACGCATGTAAAACCGTCGAATACTTCGCTTTTCCCATTTTTGATCATTAAATAAACAATACGCAACTCCGCGACACCTTCTCCTGATAATGCTAACTTGGTTAACAACGATACGACTTATTATTTTTTTGACATGTAGGAACGCAAGACTTCTGTTAAACCGACTTGTTTTCTTTAAATGATGTATTTTGAAATGACCTATATATATATATACATTGATACTATGTTTTTTTCTGAAATGATGTATTTTTAGACACCCTGTACACATTGAGGGGCATCACTACATTTTGTTGGTTGAGCTTTGATTTTTCATCACTAGTTTCTGCTTTCTATGAATATTTAATTCGTTTTCATATTTCTCGAAGATATCATTTCTATAGAAAAAATTGTCAAAATCGAATAATAAACCGTGCTGAGAGAATATATTGGTGTATTGGGTTTCAAATCGACCTGGAATTTTATGAGTTTCATACCCAATTTGCATATTTTCCATATCAGATGTAACCTCTCAATTATCGTCATTACCTTCTTCCGTTCTGCTTGGGTGGTCAGTCAATTTAGAAAGTCATTAACTCCGGCTTTCTGATTGGTTGAGAACTCTGTTGCGATAGTGAGAAAAATCCTATATAAACGCCAAAATTTTAACAATTATTCATTGATAGTGGCGGTGTTCAAGAGAATTGTGTGTGTATTGAAATTGACAGTGTTTGTGTGGTAGCAGATTTGGTGTCGATTGAATCGCTGAAAAATGGACGGTAAATACTTTTTGTCAAAGAGGCCTGTTGCGAACGTTGGGGATAAACGCGAAATCGTTTCAGAATTGAAGAAAGGGAGCCCAGCAAGTAAAACAACGGTCGATATCAAAAAGAAGATGAAAGAACTTTTTGGCGATGATTCGGACGAAGATAATTCAATTATGGCATCAGAGAAGTTCCGTTTGAAAATGTTATCGCCGTTGAAATCGTCTCCAGGAAGAAATAAATTGGTGGATTCTCAGAAAAAGTTACCAGCATCCGTAAGAACGGAACATTCGGACATGGCTGAAGACCTACCGGCAATTCAGAAAAATGTTCATTCGAATGGAGAGAACACCGACATATATTCTGGTATGAGGATCCAATCTGATGGGGTGGGTAAATGCACGAAGGAGAAAAGGTGTACTGATGGCTCCAAGAGGAAGAATGAACCGTGGAAGCCGACGGAGAATCCGGCGGATAGGCCCATGAAGACGTTTGGCGTTGATAGGGATGAAGTGAATTCAATCCTGGCATCACAGGTGTTCCGTGTGAAAATGTTATCTCCGTTGAAATCGCCTCCAAGAAGAGATGAATTTTTGGAAACTCAGAAAATTATTTCGATAGATATGAGTAACACGAATGCTAAAATGGAACGTTCGGACATGACTGAAGGTCTACCGCCGATTCAGGAATATGACCCACGCAACTTCGTACCTTGTAGAAAATATAATAAAACTAAACCGATTACCGGAAAGAGAGTGCAAAAAACTGTTAACTCGAATGGACAGAACACCGACATATCTTCGGGTACGAAGATCCAGTCTGACGAGAAGGCGAATAGCACGGAACAGAAGAGGTGTACTGATGGTTCCAAGAGGAAAAATGAACTTTGTAAACCGACGATGGAGAAGAGTAAGATCCCGGCGGATAGACCCATGAAGGTTCGATTCGACAAAGAAAAGGGAAGGATGAATCATAAAACGTGTACTAATGAAAAAGTCACGAAGGAAGGCGCACGGTTTCCTGAATTTTCCGCTTTGAAACGAAAATATGTTGAGCTGGATCATGAGGGTGACTTACCGCAAAAACGTTTGAAATTAGAAAAAGCCGAGATGAATTCTGGAAAAGTGCAAACAAATAAGAACCGCCCCGCACTTTTCAGCGACACACCACCATGGGCAGCAAGATTAATGAAAATTGGACTGTTGGAAGACATGACTGGAGGTCTGAGGCCCATTCAGAAAATTGACACACGTATCTTCGTACCTCATAGGCGATATGACAAAAGTAATCCGATTACCTGGAAGACAGTGCAGAAAACTATTCATTCGAATGGAAGGACTACAGTCGAAGAGGAGGATAAAGGGTGTTTTGAATTTCCGAATACAAAACGGAAATATATAAACGTGGATCGCGAAGGTGACCTTCCGGTGAAATGTTGGAATATGAAGAAAGAAGCACCGAAATCTGATAAAGTGCAAACAATTAAGGATGGTCCTGCACCTTTCAGAGACACACCACCATGGGCAGCAGAATTGATAGAAATGGGACTGTTGGAGCCAATAAACGATTCGTCACCTATTTTCTTGCCGCCTAAAAAAATATTGGGCCCGGAATAAATGACGACATGCAACGAATGTTTGTGAAGTTGAACAAAGGTTTTCTGGGTGATAAACCCACTTTAAACTGACGGAGGGTCTTCCCTCGTATCTTAGTATAATAATGCAGATGATGAAATGGATGATGCAACAAATTGTTTTTGGAAGAATGATATTTTGATGTTTGGACCACTGAACGTTTCGTGTCCTTTGATAAACGGGAAGTACTGATACTATCAATGGAATACGATGATTTTCAAATACGCGATTAGACAAGGTTTATTGAATATTCACAAACGAATATTATTGTTATTATAAAGTGATACATAGTTATTCATTTTTTTTTTCATTGTACTATGACAGTCTGCAAAATAAATAAAGTAGCAAGTGGAGAAAATTATTTTTGGCAGTTTCATCAATTTCATAACTGAACAACACGAAATATATGAATAGTACTGGTGTTTTCTCCAACACTGAACCAATTTTCTGATCATTTTGCGATCGAAACACGTGTGGAGGTGTTACAATACGGGTTTGGTGATGAGACAATACTTCAGTTATATTCAAAACTACAATATGTGCCTAGTGCCTTTCTGACATATTAGGCCATCTGAGGTTAACGAATTTTGCATTCGTTCACCTTTCATTAGGTATGCTGCACGTTGAGATGCGATCATTGATAACGAAGATGTGGCCTGGTGCCCTTCCGACATGTTAGGCCATCTTCGTTTTTTCTATGTTGATGAATTTTGCATTCATTTCCCTTTCGTTTGATGTGCTGCACGTTGCGATGAACTATGAGTAACGAATATGTGGCTTAGTGCCCCTCTTACATGTGAGGCCATCTTTGTTTTTTCTCTGTCGATGAATTTTGCATTCGCTTCCCTTTCATTCGATGTGCTGCACGTTGAGATTCAACTATGATTATCGAAGATGTGGTTTAGTGCCCCTCTGACATATAACGCCATCTTTGTTTTCTTTGTCGATGAATTTTGCATTCGTTTCCCTTTCATTCAATGTGCTGCACGTTCAGATTCAAATATGATTATCGAAGATGTGGCTTAGTGCCCCTCTGACATTTAACGCCATCTTTGTTTTTTTTGTCGATGAATTTTGCATTCGTTTCCCTTTCTCCAGATGTGCTGCACGTTGAGATTCATCTATGATTGACGAAGATGTGGCCTAGTGCCCTTCTGACATATTAGGCCATCTTTGTTTTTTCTCTGTCGATAAGTTATGCATTCATTTTTCTTTCATTCAATGTGCTGCACGTTGGGATTCAACTATAATTAACGGAGATGTGGTTCAGTGCCTTGTTTTTTCTCTGTCGATAAAATTTTCATTCATTTTCATTCATTTGGTGCGCTGCACGTTGAGATTCTGCCCTTCTGACTTATCACGCCATCTTTATTTTTCCTTTGTCGATGAATTTTGCATTCATTTCCCTTTCATTTGATGAGCTGCACGTTGAGATTCAACTATGAATAAAGGAGATGTGTCCTAGTGCCCTTCTGACATGTTAGGCCATCTTTGATTTATCTCTGTCGATGATATCTGCATTCGTTTCCCATAACGAATAAACGCACGTAAAACAGTTAAAAGGCATGCAAAACGGTCGAAACGCATGTGAGACGTTCTAAACGCACGTAAAACGGTTGAAACGTATGTAAAACGGTCGAATACTTCGCTTTTCCCATTTTTGATCATTAAATAAACAATACGCAACTCCGCGACACCTTCTCCTGATAATGCTAACTTGGTTAACAACGATACGACTTATTATTTTTTTGACATGTAGAAACGCTAGACTTCTGTTAAACCGACTTTTTTTTTTAAATGATGTATTTTGAAATGACGTATATACAGGGTGTCCCTGGACTTCCTCTTTTCCTCTCGGGAATGTATAGATGGGGTCAAAATATCACCAGTACTTCATATAACTTTTTTTCCTAAAATCCTTCGTTACCAAGTAACGGGCCCTCGAAGTTACAAAATGAAAAAGGTTTTTCTTTGATAACTTTTCAAGTGAATATTCAAAATTATCCAAATTTTGGTAATTGACTAAACAAATAATTCCTTCAATGAGCTTTCATGCAGGAGTCAGTTGTTTTGCTACAAAGTCAGGAACGGACTACCCCGATGGTCCACACCCCAAAACTTTGAAATGACAGATATTTTTCAATATTTTTCAACAAATTAAGGTTACTTGGACAATTTTATGAATAAAAGTACTCGTGTGGAAAGTCGATCAGAGCAACGAGTCTTGATAAAAATGTAGTTTCACTCGACGACATCAAACCCGCTCGTCCACCATTATTTGAAATGAATAATTATCAAAGCAGAAATAATAATGATAACGTTAATTCAACAACATTTATCCTGAGATGTCTACCATTATTCGAAAATATTAGTTTTTAAGGAAAATGGAAATGATAGGTAAAATGTTCATAACGAATTTTTATAATGCAAACACGTTTAACTAACGAAACTCAAGAGCCTCAAGAGCAAACAGAAATGAAAAATCCGCTACAGAAACTGCTCGATATGACCACCTTCTCTCTCTATACATTTTCTTAGTCTGCGAAGACACCCTCTCTGTACTTGAAATAGCATTCCAGGGTCGTTTCGTATGGCTTTATAATGTAATGTTATTCTATTCAACAATGCATCTCTTGTGTGAATAGGTGTAGCGTCAACAAGGCTTTTTAGATGCCCCCACAGAAAGAAATCCAATGGATTTAAATCCGGAGACCGCGATGGCCATGAATAAGGCCCACCTCTACCAATCCATCTATTGTGGAAAATATGGTTCAGATGGTCACGCACAATCAAACTAAAATGAGGAGGAGCGCCATCATGCATAAACCACATATCTCTTCGGGTTTGCAATGGAACATGTTCCAAAAGTCCATTTAAATCGTTCTGAATGAACTCCAAATAACGTTCTCCATTCAATCGATCCTGTAGAACGAATGGTCCTATAAGATGGTTTCTTATGATACCAGCCCAAACATTCACGTTGAATTTCCGTTGGTGTTTGGTTTGCAATATCCCATGGGGATTTTCTTCGGCCCATATATGGAGATTATGAGAGTTGATAACTCCATCTCTACTGAAACCTGCTTCATCAGTGAATAAAACTCGATTAATAAAAGTCATATCCTCTCTTTGCCTATCCATGAACCAATTGGCATATTCCAGTCGTGCTGGAAAATCTTGAGGTGTCATGGCATGTACCTTCTGGATGTGAAATGGGTGGAGCAGTTGTTCCCTAATTATTCTATGAATAGTGGACTTGGATGTATGGAACTGTTCTGATAGATTTCTGATGCTCATTGAAGGATCATCAGCGACGGCTTCCAAAATATTTTCCTCCAATACAACGGTACGTACAGTCCTAGGAGCGCCCTCACCATCTCGTTTTGGCAAAACTGTACCTACAATAATATCGAAATAAAACAACGTGCTCAGATTAATTATCAATCATTACATACCTGTCTCCCTCAAGCTGCGATCGACACGCTCGAATGTTTCTCTTGACGGTACCGTTCGATTGGGAAAATGCTCGGAATACAGACGACGAGCTTCTGCAGCATTACAAAATGCTCGTCCATAAAATACATGCATATCTGCATATTCATTGAATGTAAACTGTTCGGCCATATCAAAAAAATTCAAAATATCCTATAGAATATTGACAATACAATGATAGTCATATGACAACGCACCACTCAACAAAACAAAATGGCATTCCAGTTTCTCATTTTTTATCAAAACTTTCTAAAAGGTTTTTTTGTCAACATCTGTGAAAAAAATGGAACATAATTATTCCCTGGATATTTTTCACCTGATCATGTGCAGCCGTTTTTGTAGTTCATTAGTTTGCTTTTTATTAGTATAGTAAATATTTTTTCCGATGTGCGGTTTTTCAGCTAAATTTAGATTCGTGTTGAAGAATTTCTCCCATAAAATTATAATTATCAGTGAAACTCCTCAACAGTTTAGCTGTGAAGAAGAATTTGAAACATTCGAATGTTGAGTTTCAT
This sequence comes from Leptinotarsa decemlineata, assembly GCF_025532065.1. NCBI lineage: Eukaryota > Metazoa > Arthropoda > Insecta > Coleoptera > Chrysomelidae > Leptinotarsa > Leptinotarsa decemlineata. Next base: position 71,515 of record NW_027412710.1, on the reverse strand, counting down.
GAGATTCAGATAACTGATCAACACGAAACGTGATTATTCCACACGTATTATGTACATACAAAATATGGAATGAATTCGATATTTCATAGTAGAGTAGCTTGTTAGTTTAAAAACACCACGAATCTACAGAACTTGATATTTCTTTTGAAAAAATATCTGCTATCACAATTGTAACTTAAACTTCCATATAGGTACTGTACTTGTTGTTGAATAACCGTTATCATTATTATTTCTGCTTTGATAATTATTCATTTCAAATAATGAGGGATGAGCGGGTTTGATGTCGTCGAGTAGAACTACATTTTTATCAAGACTCGTTGCTCCGATCGACTTTCCACACGAGTACTTTTATTCATAAAATTGTCCAAGTAACCTTATTTTGTTGAAAAACATTGAAAAATATCTGTCATTTCAAAGTTTTGGGGTGTGGACCATCGGGGGTAGTCCGTTCCTGACTTTGTAGCAAAACAACTGACTCCTGCATGAAAGCTCATCGACGGCATTCATTTGTTTAGTCAATTACCAAAATTTGGATGATTTTGAATATTCACCTGAAAAGTTACCAAAGAAAAACATTTTTCATTTTGTAATTTCGAGGGCCCGTAACTTGGTTACGAAGACTTTTAGGAAAAAAAGTTATATGAAGTACTGGTGATATTTTGACCACATCTATACATTCCCGAGAGGAAAAGAGGAAGTCCAGGGACACCCTGTATACATTGATACTATGTTTTTTTCTGAAATGATGTATTTTTAGACACCCTGTACACATTGAGGGACCGCATCACTGCATTTTGTTGGTTGTGCTTTGATTTTTCATCACTAGTTTCTGCTTTCTCTGAATATTTAATTCGTTTTCATATTTCTCGGAGATATCATTTCTATAGAAAAAATTGTCAAAATCGAATAATAAACCGTGCTGAGAGAATATATTGGTGTATTGGGTTTCAAATCGACCTAGAATTTTATGAGTTTCATACCCAATTTGCATATTTTCCATATCAGATGTAACCTCTCAATTATCGTCATTACCTTCTTCCGTTCTGCTTGGGTGGTCAGTCAATTTAGAAAGTCATTAACTCCGGCTTTCTGATTGGTTGAGAGAACTCGTTGCGATAGTGAGAAAAATCCTATATAAACGCCGAAATTTCAACAATTATTCATTGATAGTGGCGGTGTTCAAGAGAATTGTGTGTGTATTGAAATTGACAGTGTTTGTGTGGTAGCAGATTTGGTGTCGATTGAATCGCTGAACAATGGACGGTAAATACTTTTTGTCAAAGAGGCCTGTTGCGAACGTTGGGGATGAACGCGAAATCGTTTCAGAATTGAAGAAAGGGAGCCCACCAAGTAAAACGGTCGATATCAAAAAGAAGATGAAAGAACTTTTTGGCGATGATTCGGACGAAGAGAATTCAATTATGGCATCAGAGAAGTTCCGTTTGAAAATGTTATCGCCGTTGAAATCGTCTCCAGGAAGAAATAAATTGGTGGATTCTCAGAAAAAGTTACCAGCATCCGTAAGAACGGAACATTCGGACATGGCTGAAGACCTACCGGCAATTCAGAAAAATGACTCACGAACCTTCGTACCTTGCAGAAAATATAACAGAACTAAACCGATTACCGGAAGAAGAGTGCTAAAAACTGTTCATTCGAATGGAGAGAACACCGACATATATTCTGGTATGAGGATCCAATCTGATGGGGTGGGTAAATGCACGAAGGAGAAAAGGTGTACTGATGGCTCCAAGAGGAAGAATGAACCGTGGAAGCCGACGGAGAATCCGGCGGATAGGCCCATGAAGACGTTTGGCGTTGATAGGGATGAAGTGAATTCAATCCTGGCATCACAGGTGTTCCGTGTGAAAATGTTATCTCCGTTGAAATCGCCTCCAAGAAGAGATGAATTTTTGGAAACTCAGAAAATTATTTCGATAGATATGAGTAACACGAATGCTAAAATGGAACGTTCGGACATGACTGAAGGTCTACCGCCGATTCAGGAATATGACCCACGCAACTTCGTACCTTGTAGAAAATATAATAAAACTAAACCGATTACCGGAAAGAGAGTGCAAAAAACTGTTTACTCGAATGGACAGAACACCGACATATCTTCGGGTACGAAGATCCAGTCTGACGAGAAGGCGAATAGCACGGAACCAAAGAGGTGTACTGATGGTTCCAAGAGGAAAAATGAACTTCGTAAACCGACGATGGAGAAGAGTAAGATCCCGGCGGATAGACCCATGAAGGTTCGATTCGACAAAGAAAAGGGAAGGATGAATCAAAAAACGTGTACTAATGACGAAGTCACGAAAGAAGGCGCACGGTTTCCTGAATTTTCCGCTTTGAAACGAAAATATGTTGAGCTGGATCATGAGGGTGACTTACCGCAAAAACGTTTGAAATTACAAAAAGCCGAGATGAATTCTGGAAAAGTGCAAACAAATAAGAACCGCCCCGCACTTTTCAGCGACACACCACCATGGGCAGCAAGATTGATGAAAATTGGACTGTTGGAAGACATGACTGGAGGTCTAAGGCCCATTCAGAAACATGACACACGTATCTTCGTACCTCATAGGCGATATGACAAAAGTAATCCGATTACCTGGAAGACAGTGCAGAAAACTATTCATTCGAATGGAAGGAGTACAGTCGAAGAGGAGGATAAAGGGTGTTTTGAATTTTCGAATTCAAAACGGAAATATATAAAAGTGGATCGCGAAGGTGACCTTCCGGTGAAATGTTGGAACTTGAAGAAAGGAGCACCGAAATCTGATAAAGTGCAAACAATTAGGGATGGTCCTGCACCTTTCAGAGACACACCACCATGGGCAGCAAAATTGATAGAAATGGGACTGTTGGAGCCACTAAACGATTCGTCACCTATTTTCTTGCCGCCTAGAAAAATATTGGGCACGAAATGAATGACGACATGCAACGAATGTTTGTGAAGTTGAACAAAGGTTTTCTGGATGATAAACCCACCTTAAACTGACGGAGGGTCTTCCCTCGTATCTTGGTATAATAATCCAGATAATGAAATGGATGATGCAACAAATTGTTTTTGGAAGAATGATATTTTGATGTTTTGACCACTGAACGTTTCGTGTCCATTGATAAACGGGAAGTACTGATACTATCAATGGAATACGATGATTTTTAAATACGCGATTAGACAAGGGTTATTGAATATTCACAAACGAATATTATTGTTATTATAAAGGGATACACAGTTATTCAATTTTTTGCATTGTACTATGACAGTCTGCAAAATAAATAAAGTAGCAAGTGGAGAAAATTATTTTTGGCAGTTTCATCAATTTCATAACTGAACAACACGAAATATATGAATAGTACTGGTGTTTTCTCCCAACACTGAACCAATATTCTGATCATTTTGCGATCGAAACACGTGTGGAGGTGTTACAATACGGGTTTGGTGATGAGAAAATACTCCAGTTATATACAAAACTACAATATGTGGCCTAGTGCCTTTCTGACATATAAGGCCATCTTAGGTGAACGAATTTTGCATTCGTTCACCTTTCATTAGGTATGCTGCACGTTGAGATGCGACTATTGATAACGAAGATGTGGCCTGGTGCCCTTCCGACATGTTAGGCCATCTTTGTTTTTTCTATGTTGATGAAATCTGCATTCGTTTCCCATAACGAATAAACGCACGTAAAACAGTTAAAAGGCATGCAAAACGGTCGAAACGCATGTGAGACGTTCTAAACGCACGTGAAACGGTTGAAACGCATGTAAAACCGTCGAATACTTCGCTTTTCCCATTTTTGATCATTAAATAAACAATACGCAACTCCGCGACACCTTCTCCTGATAATGCTAACTTGGTTAACAACGATACGACTTATTATTTTTTTGACATGTAGGAACGCAAGACTTCTGTTAAACCGACTTTTTTTTTAAATGATGTATTTTGAAATGACGTATATATACATTGATACTATGTTTTTTTCTGAAATGATGTATTTTTAGACACCCTGTACACATTGAGGGACCGCATCACTGCATTTTGTTGGTTGAGCTTTGATTTTTCATCACTAGTTTCTGCTTACTCTGAATATTTAATTCGTTTTCATATTTCTCGGAGATATCATTTCTATAGAAAAAATTGTCAAAATCGAATAATAAACCGTGCTGAGAGAATATATTGGTGTATTGGGTTTCAAATCGACCTAGAATTTTATGAGTTTCATACCCAATTTGCATATTTTCCATATCAGATGTAACCTCTCAATTATCGTCATTACCTTCTTCCGTTCTGCTTGGGTGGTCAGTCAATTTAGAAAGTCATTAACTCCGGCTTTCTGATTGGTTGAGAACTCGTTGCGATAGTGAGAAAAATCCTATATAAACGCCGAAATTCCAACAATTATTCATTGATAGTGGCGGTGTTCAAGAGAATTGTGTGTGTATTGAAATTGACAGTGTTTGTGTGGTAGCAGATTTGGTGTCGATTGAATCGCTGAACAATGGACGGTAAATACTTTTTGTCAAAGAGGCCTGTTGCGAAGGTTGGGGATGAACGCGAAATCGTTTCAGAATTGAAGAAAGGGAGCCCACCAAATAAAACGGTCGATATCAAAAAGAAGATGAAAGAACTTTTTGGCGATGATTCGGACGAAGAGAAATCAATTATGGCATCAGAGAAGTTCCGTTTGAAAATGTTATCGCCGTTGAAATCGTCTCCAGGAAGAAATAAATTGGTGGATTCTCAGAAAAAGTTACCAGCATCCGTAAGAACGGAACATTCGGACATGGCTGAAGACCTACCGGCAATTCAGAAAAATGACTCACGAACCTTCGTACCTTGCAGAAAATATAACAGAACTAAACCGATTACCGGAAGAAGAGTGCTAAAAACTGTTCATTCGAATGGAGAGAACACCGACATATATTCTGGTATGAGGATCCAATCTGATGGGGTGGGTAAATGCACGAAGGAGAAAAGGTGTACTGATGGCTCCAAGAGGGAGAATGAACCGTGGAAGCCGATGGAGAATCCGGCGGATAGGCCCATGAAGACGTTTGGCGTTGATAGGGATGAAGTGAATTCAATCCTAGCATCACAGGTGTTCCGTGTGAAAATGTTATCTCCGTTGAAATCGCCTCCAAGAAGGGATGAATTTTTGGAAACTCAGAAAATTATTTCGATAGATATGAGTAACACGACCCGTGGGTTGGGCTACCTATCGGGCGCGTCCCCAGGTGGCGGATAGGGGAACGGTCAGGGGACTGGGGGTCCTATCCGGGAAGCCAATGGGGCCTAACGGACGGGGTTGACGGACTCCTGGTCAGTGGCAGAAATAAGTAGGGTGAGGGGAACTAAAACCCCCCAAAAGCCCTGCAAAACATGCCACCGCGGACCAGCCTACCCAAGCTAAGATGTAAGGAATCGTGTCGACAGCTGAATGGCCGCAGGGTTATATGCGGTTACGAACGATCCCCTTGAGGAACCGGGCGAAACCTCATTGTAACTAGCCTTCCTCTGGTAATGCGGGGCTCTGCTAGAGGTGACCAGCCCTTCCCTTGCTACTCGTGGGAACATACATGGAAACAAAACGTAAGTACAAAAAACCAAACAATCCCGAGGCTGGACAGCAATGCTCACCTCAATTTAGGGCGGGGGCTGGGGATGAACAGAAATGCTCACCCCAAGCTACCGCTCAGAAAGAGGCTGGACATAGCAGACCACCTCGCGATGCAACGCAAAGGCCAAGGCGTAAGCGTATCAGCGGCGCCGAGGCCAAGAGGAGGAAGAGAGCGAAAGAGGCAGAAGTGGCAGCAACTATGAGTGCACCCTCCACCTCTCCCACTCCATCCTCAACAACAAGGGCACCTCTTGCGGAGGGCGCCAAGAGCTCCGCCTTGGAAAAAGGCAAGGAACCGGCTGCCACCGCAGGAAAGCGCCCTCACGCGAGTACCTCCACGGAGGGAACCCCAAGAAGGTTGAAGAAGCTGCGCAGCGACAGAAATGTCGCTGCACCTTCCAAAACCTTCGTGGAGGCCGCCTTGAGACACCTCAAGGTAGCCATCATAGATGAGACTAACCCGTACGGTAAGGTTACCGCAGAACGAGAGAGTCTCATCAAAAAACAACTGTTGGAGGAGCTGGACAAGATCATCTTCTCCGCCTCCAGCAACAACAGCAAACCGCCCACGTTCAAGTCGTGGACATACTCCGGTGAAATCATCAGAGTGGTCTGCGATGACGACGTGACGCTAGAGTGGCTGAAGAAAGCCACAATGAATATTAAGCCATGGGAGGAGGCATCACTTGCAGTCGTCAGTGTGGATAAGCTCCCGAAGCTTACCAAAGCCTCACTCTGGATCCCGGAGGACGTCCACAAGACGACATCCGGTGAAAAGGAGAGGGTGCTGGGTCGGCTAAAGGCGCAGAATCCTGACCTGAAGGTAGCAAGATGGTGCACCTTCCATCATGAGGTTAAGATGAACCCACAAGGACACCTCTTCGTCTTCGGGATCGGAGAAGATGATATGGCTGTCCTGAAGAAGAAGTCAATGAGGTTAAGCTACGCGTTTACCTCACTGACTATTAGGGCAACAATAAAAGAAACAGAGGGTACCTCTGAAGACCCTAGGTCCTTGGAAGTTGAACCACCTAAAGTGGATATTGACCCCAAGGCCACCATGGGTCCCGAAAAGGAAGTCGAAGCATCTGAACAGATGACATTCGATGACCTGACGGAGGAGGCACCCAAAAACAGCGAGGCCACCTCCCCCTTAGCAGGGGAGCAGATGGACCTCTAAAGGTAACTTTGTATCCAACAACTGTCTCATGGGCAAGGACGTTGGAAAAAAAGTAAAAATAATACAATGCAACCTCCAACACAAAAAGGCGGCAACGGCAACACTATGTCGCCACCTTGATGTATTGGAGGAGGCAATAGCTTTGATCCAGGAGCCCTGGATAATTAAGACCAAAATTACTGGTTTCAGTAGTTTAACTGGTCAAATTTTCAGCTTACCAAGCAACCAGCAACCTAGGACGGCTGTCTATGTTCCTAGGAAATACAGAGCGTTTCCGATGGCACAATTCAGCACCTCAGATCTCACTGCGGTCAAAGTTGAATGTCCAGTTGGGAAAGGCAAATATATGGCGTTGATAATCGCATCGGTGTACCTCCCTTCAGATGCAGCCACCCTACCACCGACCAGAGAAATGGAAGTACTAGTGGACCACTGCCTCAACCAGAGAGTGGAGCTCATATTGGGTTGCGACTCAAACTCTCACCACGTGAGCTGGGGCAGCAAGGATATCAACGCCCGAGGTAAGTCACTATACGAATATATAATACAGAAAGATCTAACAATCTTGAACAGAGGCACGGAGCCAACATTTATTAATGCCCGTAGCCAAACGTTAATAGATATCACGCTCACGACAGCCGAAATATCAAACAAAATCCAAGACTGGCAAGTCTCGGACCATATCTCTATGTCAGACCACCGCTGGCTGACCTATACGGTAAGCCAGGATCTCAGGACTACTGTGAAATCCCGTGACCCGAAGAGGACGGATGTAGCTCTCTACAATCGACTCTTAAGAGGAGCTCTGCGGGAAACAGAGGTCCTGACTCCTGGCAACAATGAAGAACTGGAAAGGTACACAGTATCTATCCACAACAAAATAGACACTGCCTATAAGGAATCCTGTCCAATGAGGATGGTTCAAACGCATGGCACAACCAACACATGGTGGTGCCCTGAATTGGAACACCTCAGGAAGACAGCGAGAACGACCTTTAACAAGGCAAAACGTACAAGACTCGAAGAGGACGGGTTATATATCAAGCCAACCTCAGAGAGTTCAAAAAAGTCTGCAGACGAAAACAAAGAGAAGCCTGGAGAGCCTATTGTGAGGCAGTCGAAGACTTTCCACTAGCTTCTAGGCTACAGAAGGCACTCTCAAATGACCACCAAAAGACTATCGGCATCCTGACGAGGAAAAATGGCGACAAAGCCGCCAACCTCCAGGAGAGTGCTGAGATTCTTATGGAAACTCACTTCCCAGGTTCTGTCTTTCCTGGAACGGCGAACTGGACGGATGTACCATACACCCTCACAATATGACTGGCAATATGCTAGTACAGTAATTGATGAGGACAAAATAAGATGGGCTATATGGGCTTTTCCCCCTTCAAGTCACCAGGGCCTGACGGTATAAGACCAGCCCTACTTCAGTGGGGACTGGACACTCTTATGCCACACCTGGTTGGAATATTCAGAGCACTCTCTAGCTCTGAGGTATATTCCGAGTAAGCGGAGAGAAGTAAGAGTGTATTGATACCAAAGAGGAAGGATGAACTAAACCCTACCAAAAGCATTCCGACCAATAGTCTCACATCGTTTTTCTTAAAAAAATGGAGAGGCTATCATGAGCGGTACTAATGATGAAGTACTTGAAAGAACCCACTTCATGAAATCAGCATGCATATACCCCGGGAAGGTCTACTGATTCTGCCCTTCACCATGTGGTTGGCAAGAATCGAGAGAATTCATTGGACAACAAAGAATCCACCCTAGGTACTATTCATACATATTGAGGGCAGCGATTGATAAAACAACCTTTGGAAGACATTACCCAGCAACTACACTCCAGGAATGTACCCCTGGTAGTAGGAGAATGGATACTCCAGATGCCTCTATTCAGAGCAATAAGTATTAATGAAGAAGACATCCGGTTAAATTTTTGAATTCAAAACGGAAATATATAAAAGTGGATCGCGAAGGTGACCTTCCGGTTGTTGGAACTTGAAGAAAGGAGCACCGAAATCTGATAAAGTGCAAACAAAAATGGATTCTACACAATTGCATAGCAGATGACATAGTTATCTTGCAGCCGGAAATTTGTCAACACATTGTGCGATAGAAAAATATTGGGCACAAATGATGACGACAAACATGTTGTGAAGGAACACTCACTGTCGATAAACCCACCTTAAACTGACGGATGGTCCTTTTCATCTTGGAATAATCCAGATTGAAATGGATTGCAACAAATTGTTTTTGGAAGAATGATATTTTGATGTTTTACCACTGAACGTTTCGTATCCATTGATAAACGGGAAGTACTGAACTATCAATGGAAGACGATGATTTTTAAATACGCGATACAAGGGTTATTGAATATTTCGGAATACAATGTTATTATAATGGGATACACAGTTATTCAATTTTTTGCATTGTATATACAGTCTGCAATAATAAATATGTTAACGTATGGAGCAATTTCATAACTGAACAACACGAAATTATGAAAGTACTGGTGTTTTCTCCCAACACTGAACCAATATTCATCACTTGCGATCGAAACACGTGTGGAGGTGTTACAATACGGGTTTGGTGATGAGAAAATACTCCAGTTATATACAAAACTACAATATGTGGCCTAGTGCCTTTCTGACATATAAGGCCATCTTACGGTGCACGAATTTTGCATTCGTTCACCTTTATTAGTATGCTGCACGTTGAGATGCGACTATTGATAACGAAGATGTGGCCTGGTGCCCTTCCGACATGTTAGGCCATCTTTGTTTTTTCTATGTTGATGAAATCTGCATTCGTTTCCCATAACGAATAAACGCACGTAAAACAGTTAAAAGGCATGCAAAACGGTCGAAACGCATGTGAGACGTTCTAAACGCACGTGAAACGGTTGAAACGCATGTAAAACCGTCGAATACTTCGCTTTTCCCATTTTTGATCATTAAATAAACAATACGCAACTCCGCGACACCTTCTCCTGATAATGCTAACTTGGTTAACAACGATACGACTTATTATTTTTTTGACATGTAGGAACGCAAGACTTCTGTTAAACCGACTTTTTTTTTTAAATGATGTATTTTGAAATGACGTATATATACATTGATACTATGTTTTTTTCTGAAATGATGTATTTTTAGACACCCTGTACACATTGAGGGACCGCATCACTGCATTTTGTTGGTTGAGCTTTGATTTTTCATCACTAGTTTCTGCTTACTCTGAATATTTAATTCGTTTTCATATTTCTCGGAGATATCATTTCTATAGAAAAAATTGTCAAAATCGAATAATAAACCGTGCTGAGAGAATATATTGGTGTATTGGGTTTCAAATCGACCTAGAATTTTATGAGTTTCATACCCAATTTGCATATTTTCCATATCAGATGTAACCTCTCAATTATCGTCATTACCTTCTTCCGTTCTGCTTGGGTGGTCAGTCAATTTAGAAAGTCATTAACTCCGGCTTTCTGATTGGTTGAGAACTCGTTGCGATAGTGAGAAAAATCCTATATAAACGCCGAAATTCCAACAATTATTCATTGATAGTGGCGGTGTTCAAGAGAATTGTGTGTGTATTGAAATTGACAGTGTTTGTGTGGTAGCAGATTTGGTGTCGATTGAATCGCTGAACAATGGACGGTAAATACTTTTTGTCAAAGAGGCCTGTTGCGAAGGTTGGGGATGAACGCGAAATCGTTTCAGAATTGAAGAAAGGGAGCCCACCAAATAAAACGGTCGATATCAAAAAGAAGATGAAAGAACTTTTTGGCGATGATTCGGACGAAGAGAAATCAATTATGGCATCAGAGAAGTTCCGTTTGAAAATGTTATCGCCGTTGAAATCGTCTCCAGGAAGAAATAAATTGGTGGATTCTCAGAAAAAGTTACCAGCATCCGTAAGAACGGAACATTCGGACATGGCTGAAGACCTACCGGCAATTCAGAAAAATGACTCACGAACCTTCGTACCTTGCAGAAAATATAACAGAACTAAACCGATTACCGGAAGAAGAGTGCTAAAAACTGTTCATTCGAATGGAGAGAACACCGACATATATTCTGGTATGAGGATCCAATCTGATGGGGTGGGTAAATGCACGAAGGAGAAAAGGTGTACTGATGGCTCCAAGAGGGAGAATGAACCGTGGAAGCCGATGGAGAATCCGGCGGATAGGCCCATGAAGACGTTTGGCGTTGATAGGGATGAAGTGAATTCAATCCTAGCATCACAGGTGTTCCGTGTGAAAATGTTATCTCCGTTGAAATCGCCTCCAAGAAGGGATGAATTTTTGGAAACTCAGAAAATTATTTCGATAGATATGAGTAACACGACCCGTGGGTTGGGCTACCTATCGGGCGCGTCCCCAGGTGGCGGATAGGGGAACGGTCAGGGGACTGGGGGTCCTATCCGGGAAGCCAATGGGGCCTAACGGACGGGGTTGACGGACTCCTGGTCAGTGGCAGAAATAAGTAGGGTGAGGGGAACTAAAACCCCCCAAAAGCCCTGCAAAACATGCCACCGCGGACCAGCCTACCCAAGCTAAGATGTAAGGAATCGTGTCGACAGCTGAATGGCCGCAGGGTTATATGCGGTTACGAACGATCCCTTGAGGAACCGGGCGAAACCTCATTGTAACTAGCCTTCCTCTGGTAATGCGGGGCTCTGCTAGAGGTGACCAGCCCTTCCCTTGCTACTCGTGGGAACATACATGGAAACAAAACGTAAGTACAAAAAACCAAACAATCCCGAGGCTGGACAGCAATGCTCACCTCAATTTAGGGCGGGGGCTGGGGATGAACAGAAATGCTCACCCCAAGCTACCGCTCAGAAAGAGGCTGGACATAGCAGACCACCTCGCGATGCAACGCAAAGGCCAAGGCGTAAGCGTATCAGCGGCGCCGAGGCCAAGAGGAGGAAGAGAGCGAAAGAGGCAGAAGTGGCAGCAACTATGAGTGCACCCTCCACCTCTCCCACTCCATCCTCAACAACAAGGGCACCTCTTGCGGAGGGCGCCAAGAGCTCCGCCTTGGAAAAAGGCAAGGAACCGGCTGCCACCGCAGGAAAGCGCCCTCACGCGAGTACCTCCACGGAGGGAACCCCAAGAAGGTTGAAGAAGCTGCGCAGCGACAGAAATGTCGCTGCACCTTCCAAAACCTTCGTGGAGGCCGCCTTGAGACACCTCAAGGTAGCCATCATAGATGAGACTAACCCGTACGGTAAGGTTACCGCAGAACGAGAGAGTCTCATCAAAAAACAACTGTTGGAGGAGCTGGACAAGATCATCTTCTCCGCCTCCAGCAACAACAGCAAACCGCCCACGTTCAAGTCGTGGACATACTCCGGTGAAATCATCAGAGTGGTCTGCGATGACGACGTGACGCTAGAGTGGCTGAAGAAAGCCACAATGAATATTAAGCCATGGGAGGAGGCATCACTTGCAGTCGTCAGTGTGGATAAGCTCCCGAAGCTTACCAAAGCCTCACTCTGGATCCCGGAGGACGTCCACAAGACGACATCCGGTGAAAAGGAGAGGGTGCTGGGTCGGCTAAAGGCGCAGAATCCTGACCTGAAGGTAGCAAGATGGTGCACCTTCCATCATGAGGTTAAGATGAACCCACAAGGACACCTCTTCGTCTTCGGGATCGGAGAAGATGATATGGCTGTCCTGAAGAAGAAGTCAATGAGGTTAAGCTACGCGTTTACCTCACTGACTATTAGGGCAACAATAAAAGAAACAGAGGGTACCTCTGAAGACCCTAGGTCCTTGGAAGTTGAACCACCTAAAGTGGATATTGACCCCAAGGCCACCATGGGTCCCGAAAAGGAAGTCGAAGCATCTGAACAGATGACATTCGATGACCTGACGGAGGAGGCACCCAAAAACAGCGAGGCCACCTCCCCCTTAGCAGGGGAGCAGATGGACCTCTAAAGGTAACTTTGTATCCAACAACTGTCTCATGGGCAAGGACGTTGGAAAAAAAGTAAAAATAATACAATGCAACCTCCAACACAAAAAGGCGGCAACGGCAACACTATGTCGCCACCTTGATGTATTGGAGGAGGCAATAGCTTTGATCCAGGAGCCCTGGATAATTAAGACCAAAATTACTGGTTTCAGTAGTTTAACTGGTCAAATTTTCAGCTTACCAAGCAACCAGCAACCTAGGACGGCTGTCTATGTTCCTAGGAAATACAGAGCGTTTCCGATGGCACAATTCAGCACCTCAGATCTCACTGCGGTCAAAGTTGAATGTCCAGTTGGGAAAGGCAAATATATGGCGTTGATAATCGCATCGGTGTACCTCCCTTCAGATGCAGCCACCCTACCACCGACCAGAGAAATGGAAGTACTAGTGGACCACTGCCTCAACCAGAGAGTGGAGCTCATATTGGGTTGCGACTCAAACTCTCACCACGTGAGCTGGGGCAGCAAGGATATCAACGCCCGAGGTAAGTCACTATACGAATATATAATACAGAAAGATCTAACAATCTTGAACAGAGGCACGGAGCCAACATTTATTAATGCCCGTAGCCAAACGTTAATAGATATCACGCTCACGACAGCCGAAATATCAAACAAAATCCAAGACTGGCAAGTCTCGGACCATATCTCTATGTCAGACCACCGCTGGCTGACCTATACGGTAAGCCAGGATCTCAGGACTACTGTGAAATCCCGTGACCCGAAGAGGACGGATGTAGCTCTCTACAATCGACTCTTAAGAGGAGCTCTGCGGGAAACAGAGGTCCTGACTCCTGGCAACAATGAAGAACTGGAAAGGTACACAGTATCTATCCACAACAAAATAGACACTGCCTATAAGGAATCCTGTCCAATGAGGATGGTTCAAACGCATGGCACAACCAACACATGGTGGTGCCCTGAATTGGAACACCTCAGGAAGACAGCGAGAACGACCTTTAACAAGGCAAAACGTACAAGACTCGAAGAGGACTGGGTTATATATCAAGCCAACCTCAGAGAGTTCAAAAAAGTCTGCAGACGAAAACAAAGAGAAGCCTGGAGAGCCTATTGTGAGGCAGTCGAAGACTTTCCACTAGCTTCTAGGCTACAGAAGGCACTCTCAAATGACCACCAAAAGACTATCGGCATCCTGACGAGGAAAAATGGCGACAAAGCCGCCAACCTCCAGGAGAGTGCTGAGATTCTTATGGAAACTCACTTCCCAGGTTCTGTCTTTCCTGGAACGGCGAACTGGACGGATGTACCAATAACACCCTCACAATATGACTGGCAATATGCTAGTACAGTAATTGATGAGGACAAAATAAGATGGGCTATATCGGGCTTTTCCCCCTTCAAGTCACCAGGGCCTGACGGTATAAGACCAGCCCTACTTCAGTGGGGACTGGACACTCTTATGCCACACCTGGTTGGAATATTCAGAGCCTCTCTAGCTCTGAGGTATATTCCCAGTAAGTGGAGAGAAGTAAGAGTAGTATTTATACCCAAACCAGGTAGGATGGACTACACCCTACCAAAAGCATTCCGACCAATTAGTCTCACATCGTTTTTCTTAAAAACCATGGAGAGGCTATGTGAGCGGTACATAAGAGATGAAGTACTTGTTAACAACCCACTTCATCCAAATCAGCATGCATATACCCCGGGAAGGTCTACTGATTCTGCCCTTCACCATGTGGTTGGCAGAATCGAGAGATCATTGGACAACAAAGAATCCACCCTAGGTATATTCATAGATATTGAGGGAGCGTTTGATAAAACAACCTTTCCAACAATTACCCAGCAACTACACTCCAGGAATGTACCCCTGGTAGTAGGAGAATGGATACTCCAGATGCTCTCTAGCAGAGCAATAAGTATTAATGTAGAAGACATCACAGTTAAAGGACTGGTCATGAGGGGATGTCCACAGGGAGGGGTCTTATCACCCCTTCTCTGGAACATAGTTCTGGATACCCTAATTAATCACCTTAACAAAAATGGATTCTACACAATTGCATACGCAGATGACATAGTTATCTTGCAGACCGGCAAATTTGTAAACACACTGTGCGATAGAGCGCAGGATGGGCTCAAATTGATAGAAACATGGTGTAAGGAACACTCACTGTCGATCAATCCCAAGAAGACTGAGATGGTCCTTTTCACCAGGAAAAGAAGTTTAACGGGCTTAAAACCTCCCGAAATCTTCAAAAGCCAACTGAAATACCTTGGTATTATCCTCGACAAGAAGCTAACATGGAACTCTCATCTACAGAGCAGAGCAAAAAGAGCATACGTGGCTTATGAGCAATGTCGGAGGACAGTGGGACGCGCATGGGGTCTTTCACCCCGTGTAGTCGCCTGGATCTACACTGCAATAATAAGACCTATGTTAACGTATGGAGCCATTGTATGGGGACCGAAAGTTCTACAAGCAACGGCCATCCAAAAATTATATCAAATACAGCGACTGGCTTGTTTAAACATCACAGGAGCCATGAGAACAACACCAACCGCGGCAATGGAATTAATCACGGGTCTGACCCCTCTGGATCTGTACGTTAAGGAGGTTGCGTTAATGGCCATGATACGATTGCACACGGCTGGTGTAAACCTAGAAGTAGGAATGGGTCGATTGAGGCTGGGCCTATGGCGGGAAGCGCTTACTGCGCAACCTCTGCTGCAGGCAACAAGTGATGCAATTGAACCCAGGTTTGTGTTTAATAAACCCTACAAAATACAAATTAAGCAGAACACAGAGTCAGATGCTACAAATGCAATACGGATTTATACAGATGGCTCAAAAACCAAAGAAGGTTCAGGATGTGGAGTGTACTCCAGATCACTAAGCCTAAGGATTAAATGGGGAATGGGAAGAAATACCAGCGTGGTCCAAACAGAACTGGCTGGTATCTCAATCGCCACAAAAGAAATAACGAAGAAAAGAATTTCTGGCAAAAACATTACAATCTGCACTGATAGCAGACAAGCACTATTAGCCTTGAACAGACACCGTGTTACTTCAGGACTAGCACTAGAGTGCCACCAAGATTTAGCCAAAGCCTCGGTAGATAATAACATTATCCTGAGGTGGGTTAAAGGGCACGAAAGGAGTAAAGGTAATCGCATTGCCGACTCTTTAGCCAAGGAAGCGGCTGGACTAAGAATTTTAGGACCAAGTGGCACCCACGGCCTGATGACATCGACAATTGCGGAACTAGTCAAATGTTACACCCATGCCCAATCTTTAAAGAGATGGGATGAAATCAAAGGATGTAATCTTGCCAGGATCACCTTGGGCGACCCTGGGAAGCTGGCGCCGAAGAAATATCTGGCGATGACCAGGAAAAATCTACGCCTTACAGTAGGATTTCTGACTGGCCACTGTCAGCTAAGGAAACACCTACATAATATGGGGCTAGTGGACACACCTCTATGCAGGATGTGTGAACAGGAAGATGAGACTGTCAGGCATATCCTGTGCGAGTGCCCGGAGTTATCGTCAATAAGAGAGTGTGTGTTCGGCGAGTCTTGGCCTACACCTGCCGATATAAAGGAGATGTCTCCCAGCGACCTGTCCACCTTCCTGGAAAGGACAGGATGGACGACGACCTAGGAGGACAACTCCTCGGGAGGATGTACAATGGGTCACATGTGGCCTAAGTGCGTGGGCTTACACTCACCCTCCCTACTCTACAGATACAGATACAGATATGAGTAACACGAATGCTAAAATGGAACGTTCGGACATGACTGAAGGTCTACCGCCGATTCAGGAATATGACCCACGCAACTTCGTACCTTGTAGAAAATATAATAGGACTAAACCGATTACCGGAAAGAGAGTGCAAAAAACTGTTCACTCGAATGAATAGAACACCGACATATCTTCGGGTACGAAGATCCAGTCTGACGAGAAGGCGAATAGCACGGAACGAAAGAGGTGTACTGATGGTTCCAAGAGGAAAAATGAACTTTATAAACCGACGATGGAGAAGAGTAAGATCCCGGCGGATAGACCCATGAAGGTTCGATTCGACAAAGAAAAGGGAAGGATGAATCAAAAAACGTGTACTAATGACGAAGTCACGAAGGAAGGCGCACGGTTTCCTGAATTTTCCGCTTTGAAACGAAAATATGTTGAGCTGGATCATGAGGGTGACTTACCGCAAAAACGTTTGAAATTAGAAAAAGCCGAGATGAATTCTGGAAAAGTGCAAACAAATAAGAACCGCCCCGCACTTTTCAGCGACACACCACCATGGGCAGCAAGATTGATGAAAATTGGACTGTTGGAAGACATGACTGGAGGTCTAAGGCCCATTCAGAAACATGACACACGTATCTTCGTACCTCATAGGCGATATGATAAAAGTAATCCGATTACCTGGAAGACAGTGCAGAAAACTATTCATTCGAATGAAAGGACTACAGTCGAAGAGGGGGATAAAGGGTGTTTTGAATTTCCGAATTCAAAACGGAAATATATAAACGTGGATCGCGAAGGTGACCTTCCGGTGAAATGTTGGAACTTGAAGAAAGGAGCACCGAAATCTGATAAAGTGCAAACAATTAAGGATGGTCCTGCACCTTTCAGAGACACACCACCATGGGCAGCAAAATTGATTGAAATGGGACTGTTGGAGCCACTAAACGATTCGTCACCTATTTTCTTGCCGCCTAGAAAAATATTGGGCCCGGAATGAATGACGACATGCAACGAATGTTTGTGAAGTTAAACAAAGGTTTTCTGGATGATAAACCCACCTTAAACTGACGGAGGGTCTTCCCTCGTATCTTGGTATAATAATGCAGATAATGAAATGGATGATGCAACAAATTGTTTTTGGAAGAATGATATTTTGATGTTTGGACCACTGAACGTTTCGTGTCCATTGATAAACGGGAAGTACTGATACTATCAATGGAATACGATGATTTTTAAATACGTGATTAGACAAGGGTTATTGAATATTCACAAACGAATATTATTGTTATTATAAAGGGATACACAGTTATTCAATTTTTTCCATTGTACTATGACAGTCTGCAAAATAAATAAAGTAGCAAGTGGAGAAAATTATTTTTGGCAGTTTCATCAATTTCATAACTGAACAACACGAAATATATGAATAGTACTGGTGTTTTCTCCCAACACTGAACCAATATTCCGATCATTTTGCGATCGAAACACGTGTGGAGGTGTTACAATACGGGTTTGGTGATGAAAAAATACTCCAGTTATATTCAAAACTACAATATGTGGCATAGTGCCTTTCTGACATATTAGGCCATCTTTGTTTTTTCTCTGTCGATGAATTTTGCATTCGTTCACCTTTCATTCGATGTGCTGCACGTTGAGATGCGACTATTGATAACGAAGATGTGGCTTGGTGCCCTTCCGATATGTTAGGCCATCTTTGTTTTCTCTATGTTGATGAATTTTGCATTCATTTCCCTTTCGTTTGATGTGCTGCACGTTGCGATGAACTATGAGTAACGAATATGTGGCTTAGTGCCCCTCTTACATGTGAGGCCATCTTAGTTTTTTCTCTGTCGATGAATTTTGCATTCGCTTCCCTTTCATTCGATGTGCTGCACGTTGAGATTCAACTATGATTATCGAAGATGTGGCTTAGTGACCCTCTGACATATAACGCCATCTTTGTTCTTTTTGTCGATGAATTTTGCATTCGTTTCCCTTTCATTCAATGTGCTGCACGTTCAGATTCAAATTTGATTATCGAAGATGTGGCTTAGTGCCCCTCTGACATATAACGCCATCATTGTTTTTTTGTCGATGAATTTTGCATTCGTTTCCTGTTCTTCAGATGTCCTGCACGTTGAGATTCATCTATGATTGACGAAGATGTAGCCTAGTGCCCTTCTGACATATTAGGCCATCTTTGTTTTTTCTCTATCGATAAATATTGCATTCATCTCCCTTTCATTTGATGTGCTGCACGTGGAGATTCAACTATGGTTATCGAAGATGTGGCTTAGTGCCCCTCTGTTATATAAAGTCATTTTGGTTTTTTTCCTTTCGATGAAGTTTGCATACGTTTCCTTTTCAATCGATGTGCTGCAGTTGAGATTCAACTATTAATAACGAAGGTGCCCTGCCGATATGTTGGTCCATTTCTGTTTTTTCTCTGTCGATAAGTTTTGCATTCATTTTTCTTTCATTCAATGTGCTGCACGTTGAGATTCAACTATTATTAACGGAGATGTGGTTCAGTGCCTTGTTTTTTCTCTGTCGATACATTTTTCATTCTTCTGACTTATCACGCCATCTTTATTTTTCCTTTGTCGATGAATTTTGCATTCATTTCCCTTTCATTTGATGAGCTGCACTTTGAGATTCAACTATGAATAAAGAAGATGTGGCCTAGTGCCCTTCTGACATGTTAGGCCATCTTTGATTTTTCTCTGTCGATGATATCTGCATTCGTTTCCCATAACGAATAAACGCACGTAAAACAGTTAAAAGGCATGCAAAACGGTCGAAACGCATGTGAGACGTTCTAAACGCACGTAAAACGGTTGAAACGCATGTAAAACGGTTAAATACTTCACTTTTCCCATTTTTGATCATTAAATAAACAATACGCAACTCCGCGACACCTTCTCCTGATAATGCTAACTTGGTTAACAACGATACGACTCATTATTTTTTTGACATGTAGGAACGCTAGACTTCTGTTAAACCGACTTGTTTTTTTTTAAATGATGTATTTTGAAATGACGTATATATACATTGATACTATGTTTTTTTCTGAAATGATGTATTTTTAGACACCCTGTACACATTGAGGGACCGCATCACTACATTTTGTTGGTTGAGCTTTGATTTTTCATCACTAGTTTCTGCTTTCTCTGAATATTTAATTCGTTTTCATATTTCTCGGAGATATCATTTCTATAGAAAAAATTGTCAAAATCGAATAATAAACCGTGCTGAGAGAATATATTGGTGTATTGGGTTTCAAATCGACCTAGAATTTTATGAGTTTCATACCCACTTTGCATATTTTCCATATCAGATGTAACCTCTCAATTATCGTCATTACCTTCTTCCGTTCTGCTTGGGTGGTCAGTCAATTTAGAAAGTCATTAACTCCGGCTTTCTGATTGGTTGAGAACTCGTTGCGATAGTGAGAAAAATCCTATATAAACGCCGAAATTTTAACAATTATTCATTGATAGTGGCGGTGTTCAAGAGAATTGTGTGTGTATTGAAATTGACAGTGTTTGTGTGGTAGCAGATTTGGTGTCGATTGAATCGCTGAACAATGGACGGTAAATACTTTATGTCAAAGAGGCCTGTTGCGAACGTTGGGGATAAACGCGAAATCGTTTCAGAATTGAAGAAAGGGAGCCCACCAAGTAAAACAACGGTCGATATCAAAAAGAAGATGAAAGAACTTTTTGGCGATGATTCGGACGAAGAGAATTCAATTATGGCATCAGAGAAGTTCCGTTTGAAAATGTTTTCGCCGTTGAAATCGTCTCCAGGAAGAAATAAATTGGTGGATTCTCAGAAAAAGTTACCAGCATCCGTAAGAACGGAACATTCGGACATGGCTGAAGACCTACCGGCAATTCAGAAAAATGTTCATTCGAATGGAGAGAACACCGACATATATTCTGGTATGAGGATCCAATCTGATGGGGTGGGTAAATGCACGAAGGAGAAAAGGTGTACTGATGGCTCCAAGAGGAAGAATGAACCGTGGAAGCCGACGGAGAATCCGGCGGATAGGCCCATGAAGACGTTTGGCGTTGATAGGGATGAAGTGAATTCAATCCTGGCATCACAGGTGTTCCGTGTGAAAATGTTATCTCCGTTGAAATCGCCTCCAAGAAGAGATGAATTTTTGGAAACTCAGAAAATTATTTCGATAGATATGAGTAACACGAATGCTAAAATGGAACGTTCGGACATGACTGAAGGTCTACCGCCGATTCAGGAATATGACCCACGCAACTTCGTACCTTGTAGAAAATATAATAAAACTAAACCGATTACCGGAAAGAGAGTGCAAAAAACTGTTTACTCGAATGGACAGAACACCGACATATCTTCGGGTACGAAGATCCAGTCTGACGAGAAGGCGAATAGCACGGAACCAAAGAGGTGTACTGATGGTTCCAAGAGGAAAAATGAACTTCGTAAACCGACGATGGAGAAGAGTAAGATCCCGGCGGATAGACCCATGAAGGTTCGATTCGACAAAGAAAAGGGAAGGATGAATCAAAAAACGTGTACTAATGACGAAGTCACGAAAGAAGGCGCACGGTTTCCTGAATTTTCCGCTTTGAAACGAAAATATGTTGAGCTGGATCATGAGGGTGACTTACCGCAAAAACGTTTGAAATTACAAAAAGCCGAGATGAATTCTGGAAAAGTGCAAACAAATAAGAACCGCCCCGCACTTTTCAGCGACACACCACCATGGGCAGCAAGATTGATGAAAATTGGACTGTTGGAAGACATGACTGGAGGTCTAAGGCCCATTCAGAAACATGACACACGTATCTTCGTACCTCATAGGCGATATGACAAAAGTAATCCGATTACCTGGAAGACAGTGCAGAAAACTATTCATTCGAATGGAAGGAGTACAGTCGAAGAGGAGGATAAAGGGTGTTTTGAATTTTCGAATTCAAAACGGAAATATATAAAAGTGGATCGCGAAGGTGACCTTCCGGTGAAATGTTGGAACTTGAAGAAAGGAGCACCGAAATCTGATAAAGTGCAAACAATTAGGGATGGTCCTGCACCTTTCAGAGACACACCACCATGGGCAGCAAAATTGATAGAAATGGGACTGTTGGAGCCACTAAACGATTCGTCACCTATTTTCTTGCCGCCTAGAAAAATATTGGGCACGAAATGAATGACGACATGCAACGAATGTTTGTGAAGTTGAACAAAGGTTTTCTGGATGATAAACCCACCTTAAACTGACGGAGGGTCTTCCCTCGTATCTTGGTATAATAATCCAGATAATGAAATGGATGATGCAACAAATTGTTTTTGGAAGAATGATATTTTGATGTTTTGACCACTGAACGTTTCGTGTCCATTGATAAACGGGAAGTACTGATACTATCAATGGAATACGATGATTTTTAAATACGCGATTAGACAAGGGTTATTGAATATTCACAAACGAATATTATTGTTATTATAAAGGGATACACAGTTATTCAATTTTTTGCATTGTACTATGACAGTCTGCAAAATAAATAAAGTAGCAAGTGGAGAAAATTATTTTTGGCAGTTTCATCAATTTCATAACTGAACAACACGAAATATATGAATAGTACTGGTGTTTTCTCCCAACACTGAACCAATATTCTGATCATTTTGCGATCGAAACACGTGTGGAGGTGTTACAATACGGGTTTGGTGATGAGAAAATACTCCAGTTATATACAAAACTACAATATGTGGCCTAGTGCCTTTCTGACATATAAGGCCATCTTAGGTGAACGAATTTTGCATTCGTTCACCTTTCATTAGGTATGCTGCACGTTGAGATGCGACTATTGATAACGAAGATGTGGCCTGGTGCCCTTCCGACATGTTAGGCCATCTTTGTTTTTTCTATGTTGATGAAATCTGCATTCGTTTCCCATAACGAATAAACGCACGTAAAACAGTTAAAAGGCATGCAAAACGGTCGAAACGCATGTGAGACGTTCTAAACGCACGTGAAACGGTTGAAACGCATGTAAAACCGTCGAATACTTCGCTTTTCCCATTTTTGATCATTAAATAAACAATACGCAACTCCGCGACACCTTCTCCTGATAATGCTAACTTGGTTAACAACGATACGACTTATTATTTTTTTGACATGTAGGAACGCAAGACTTCTGTTAAACCGACTTTTTTTTTTAAATGATGTATTTTGAAATGACGTATATATACATTGATACTATGTTTTTTTCTGAAATGATGTATTTTTAGACACCCTGTACACATTGAGGGACCGCATCACTGCATTTTGTTGGTTGAGCTTTGATTTTTCATCACTAGTTTCTGCTTACTCTGAATATTTAATTCGTTTTCATATTTCTCGGAGATATCATTTCTATAGAAAAAATTGTCAAAATCGAATAATAAACCGTGCTGAGAGAATATATTGGTGTATTGGGTTTCAAATCGACCTAGAATTTTATGAGTTTCATACCCAATTTGCATATTTTCCATATCAGATGTAACCTCTCAATTATCGTCATTACCTTCTTCCGTTCTGCTTGGGTGGTCAGTCAATTTAGAAAGTCATTAACTCCGGCTTTCTGATTGGTTGAGAACTCGTTGCGATAGTGAGAAAAATCCTATATAAACGCCGAAATTCCAACAATTATTCATTGATAGTGGCGGTGTTCAAGAGAATTGTGTGTGTATTGAAATTGACAGTGTTTGTGTGGTAGCAGATTTGGTGTCGATTGAATCGCTGAACAATGGACGGTAAATACTTTTTGTCAAAGAGGCCTGTTGCGAAGGTTGGGGATGAACGCGAAATCGTTTCAGAATTGAAGAAAGGGAGCCCACCAAATAAAACGGTCGATATCAAAAAGAAGATGAAAGAACTTTTTGGCGATGATTCGGACGAAGAGAAATCAATTATGGCATCAGAGAAGTTCCGTTTGAAAATGTTATCGCCGTTGAAATCGTCTCCAGGAAGAAATAAATTGGTGGATTCTCAGAAAAAGTTACCAGCATCCGTAAGAACGGAACATTCGGACATGGCTGAAGACCTACCGGCAATTCAGAAAAATGACTCACGAACCTTCGTACCTTGCAGAAAATATAACAGAACTAAACCGATTACCGGAAGAAGAGTGCTAAAAACTGTTCATTCGAATGGAGAGAACACCGACATATATTCTGGTATGAGGATCCAATCTGATGGGGTGGGTAAATGCACGAAGGAGAAAAGGTGTACTGATGGCTCCAAGAGGGAGAATGAACCGTGGAAGCCGATGGAGAATCCGGCGGATAGGCCCATGAAGACGTTTGGCGTTGATAGGGATGAAGTGAATTCAATCCTAGCATCACAGGTGTTCCGTGTGAAAATGTTATCTCCGTTGAAATCGCCTCCAAGAAGGGATGAATTTTTGGAAACTCAGAAAATTATTTCGATAGATATGAGTAACACGACCCGTGGGTTGGGCTACCTATCGGGCGCGTCCCCAGGTGGCGGATAGGGGAACGGCCAGGGGACTGGGGGTCCTATCCGGGAAGCCAATGGGGCCTAACGGACGGGGTTGACGGACTCCTGGTCAGTGGCAGAAATAAGTAGGGTGAGGGGAACTAAAACCCCCCAAAAGCCCTGCAAAACATGCCACCGCGGACCAGCCTACCCAAGCTAAGATGTAAGGAATCGTGTCGACAGCTGAATGGCCGCAGGGTTATATGCGGTTACGAACGATCCCCTTGAGGAACCGGGCGAAACCTCATTGTAACTAGCCTTCCTCTGGTAATGCGGGGCTCTGCTAGAGGTGACCAGCCCTTCCCTTGCTACTCGTGGGAACATACATGGAAACAAAACGTAAGTACAAAAAACCAAACAATCCCGAGGCTGGACAGCAATGCTCACCTCAATTTAGGGCGGGGGCTGGGGATGAACAGAAATGCTCACCCCAAGCTACCGCTCAGAAAGAGGCTGGACATAGCAGACCACCTCGCGATGCAACGCAAAGGCCAAGGCGTAAGCGTATCAGCGGCGCCGAGGCCAAGAGGAGGAAGAGAGCGAAAGAGGCAGAAGTGGCAGCAACTATGAGTGCACCCTCCACCTCTCCCACTCCATCCTCAACAACAAGGGCACCTCTTGCGGAGGGCGCCAAGAGCTCCGCCTTGGAAAAAGGCAAGGAACCGGCTGCCACCGCAGGAAAGCGCCCTCACGCGAGTACCTCCACGGAGGGAACCCCAAGAAGGTTGAAGAAGCTGCGCAGCGACAGAAATGTCGCTGCACCTTCCAAAACCTTCGTGGAGGCCGCCTTGAGACACCTCAAGGTAGCCATCATAGATGAGACTAACCCGTACGGTAAGGTTACCGCAGAACGAGAGAGTCTCATCAAAAAACAACTGTTGGAGGAGCTGGACAAGATCATCTTCTCCGCCTCCAGCAACAACAGCAAACCGCCCACGTTCAAGTCGTGGACATACTCCGGTGAAATCATCAGAGTGGTCTGCGATGACGACGTGACGCTAGAGTGGCTGAAGAAAGCCACAATGAATATTAAGCCATGGGAGGAGGCATCACTTGCAGTCGTCAGTGTGGATAAGCTCCCGAAGCTTACCAAAGCCTCACTCTGGATCCCGGAGGACGTCCACAAGACGACATCCGGTGAAAAGGAGAGGGTGCTGGGTCGGCTAAAGGCGCAGAATCCTGACCTGAAGGTAGCAAGATGGTGCACCTTCCATCATGAGGTTAAGATGAACCCACAAGGACACCTCTTCGTCTTCGGGATCGGAGAAGATGATATGGCTGTCCTGAAGAAGAAGTCAATGAGGTTAAGCTACGCGTTTACCTCACTGACTATTAGGGCAACAATAAAAGAAACAGAGGGTACCTCTGAAGACCCTAGGTCCTTGGAAGTTGAACCACCTAAAGTGGATATTGACCCCAAGGCCACCATGGGTCCCGAAAAGGAAGTCGAAGCATCTGAACAGATGACATTCGATGACCTGACGGAGGAGGCACCCAAAAACAGCGAGGCCACCTCCCCCTTAGCAGGGGAGCAGATGGACCTCTAAAGGTAACTTTGTATCCAACAACTGTCTCATGGGCAAGGACGTTGGAAAAAAAGTAAAAATAATACAATGCAACCTCCAACACAAAAAGGCGGCAACGGCAACACTATGTCGCCACCTTGATGTATTGGAGGAGGCAATAGCTTTGATCCAGGAGCCCTGGATAATTAAGACCAAAATTACTGGTTTCAGTAGTTTAACTGGTCAAATTTTCAGCTTACCAAGCAACCAGCAACCTAGGACGGCTGTCTATGTTCCTAGGAAATACAGAGCGTTTCCGATGGCACAATTCAGCACCTCAGATCTCACTGCGGTCAAAGTTGAATGTCCAGTTGGGAAAGGCAAATATATGGCGTTGATAATCGCATCGGTGTACCTCCCTTCAGATGCAGCCACCCTACCACCGACCAGAGAAATGGAAGTACTAGTGGACCACTGCCTCAACCAGAGAGTGGAGCTCATATTGGGTTGCGACTCAAACTCTCACCACGTGAGCTGGGGCAGCAAGGATATCAACGCCCGAGGTAAGTCACTATACGAATATATAATACAGAAAGATCTAACAATCTTGAACAGAGGCACGGAGCCAACATTTATTAATGCCCGTAGCCAAACGTTAATAGATATCACGCTCACGACAGCCGAAATATCAAACAAAATCCAAGACTGGCAAGTCTCGGACCATATCTCTATGTCAGACCACCGCTGGCTGACCTATACGGTAAGCCAGGATCTCAGGACTACTGTGAAATCCCGTGACCCGAAGAGGACGGATGTAGCTCTCTACAATCGACTCTTAAGAGGAGCTCTGCGGGAAACAGAGGTCCTGACTCCTGGCAACAATGAAGAACTGGAAAGGTACACAGTATCTATCCACAACAAAATAGACACTGCCTATAAGGAATCCTGTCCAATGAGGATGGTTCAAACGCATGGCACAACCAACACATGGTGGTGCCCTGAATTGGAACACCTCAGGAAGACAGCGAGAACGACCTTTAACAAGGCAAAACGTACAAGACTCGAAGAGGACTGGGTTATATATCAAGCCAACCTCAGAGAGTTCAAAAAAGTCTGCAGACGAAAACAAAGAGAAGCCTGGAGAGCCTATTGTGAGGCAGTCGAAGACTTTCCACTAGCTTCTAGGCTACAGAAGGCACTCTCAAATGACCACCAAAAGACTATCGGCATCCTGACGAGGAAAAATGGCGACAAAGCCGCCAACCTCCAGGAGAGTGCTGAGATTCTTATGGAAACTCACTTCCCAGGTTCTGTCTTTCCTGGAACGGCGAACTGGACGGATGTACCAATAACACCCTCACAATATGACTGGCAATATGCTAGTACAGTAATTGATGAGGACAAAATAAGATGGGCTATATCGGGCTTTTCCCCCTTCAAGTCACCAGGGCCTGACGGTATAAGACCAGCCCTACTTCAGTGGGGACTGGACACTCTTATGCCACACCTGGTTGGAATATTCAGAGCCTCTCTAGCTCTGAGGTATATTCCCAGTAAGTGGAGAGAAGTAAGAGTAGTATTTATACCCAAACCAGGTAGGATGGACTACACCCTACCAAAAGCATTCCGACCAATTAGTCTCACATCGTTTTTCTTAAAAACCATGGAGAGGCTATGTGAGCGGTACATAAGAGATGAAGTACTTGTTAACAACCCACTTCATCCAAATCAGCATGCATATACCCCGGGAAGGTCTACTGATTCTGCCCTTCACCATGTGGTTGGCAGAATCGAGAGATCATTGGACAACAAAGAATCCACCCTAGGTATATTCATAGATATTGAGGGAGCGTTTGATAAAACAACCTTTCCAACAATTACCCAGCAACTACACTCCAGGAATGTACCCCTGGTAGTAGGAGAATGGATACTCCAGATGCTCTCTAGCAGAGCAATAAGTATTAATGTAGAAGACATCACAGTTAAAGGACTGGTCATGAGGGGATGTCCACAGGGAGGGGTCTTATCACCCCTTCTCTGGAACATAGTTCTGGATACCCTAATTAATCACCTTAACAAAAATGGATTCTACACAATTGCATACGCAGATGACATAGTTATCTTGCAGACCGGCAAATTTGTAAACACACTGTGCGATAGAGCGCAGGATGGGCTCAAATTGATAGAAACATGGTGTAAGGAACACTCACTGTCGATCAATCCCAAGAAGACTGAGATGGTCCTTTTCACCAGGAAAAGAAGTTTAACGGGCTTAAAACCTCCCGAAATCTTCAAAAGCCAACTGAAATACCTTGGTATTATCCTCGACAAGAAGCTAACATGGAACTCTCATCTACAGAGCAGAGCAAAAAGAGCATACGTGGCTTATGAGCAATGTCGGAGGACAGTGGGACGCGCATGGGGTCTTTCACCCCGTGTAGTCGCCTGGATCTACACTGCAATAATAAGACCTATGTTA
The DNA here is from genome assembly GCF_025532065.1 of Leptinotarsa decemlineata. Taxonomy (NCBI): domain Eukaryota; kingdom Metazoa; phylum Arthropoda; class Insecta; order Coleoptera; family Chrysomelidae; genus Leptinotarsa; species Leptinotarsa decemlineata. The sequence goes on along the minus strand of NW_027412710.1, from coordinate 43,498 downwards.
ACGTATGGAGCCATTGTATGGGGACCGAAAGTTCTACAAGCAACGGCCATCCAAAAATTATATCAAATACAGCGACTGGCTTGTTTAAACATCACAGGAGCCATGAGAACAACACCAACCGCGGCAATGGAATTAATCACGGGTCTGAGCCCTCTGGATCTGTACGTTAAGGAGGTTGCGTTAATGGCCATGATACGATTGCACACGGCTGGTGTAAACCTAGAAGTAGGAATGGGTCGATTGAGGCTGGGCCTATGGCGGGAAGCGCTTACTGCGCAACCTCTGCTGCAGGCAACAAGTGATGCAATTGAACCCAGGTTTGTGTTTAATAAACCCTACAAAATACAAATTAAGCAGAACACAGAGTCAGATGCTACAAATGCAATACGGATTTATACAGATGGCTCAAAAACCAAAGAAGGTTCAGGATGTGGAGTGTACTCCAGATCACTAAGCCTAAGGATTAAATGGGGAATGGGAAGAAATACCAGCGTGGTCCAAACAGAACTGGCTGGTATCTCAATCGCCACAAAAGAAATAACGAAGAAAAGAATTTCTGGCAAAAACATTACAATCTGCACTGATAGCAGACAAGCACTATTAGCCTTGAACAGACACCGTGTTACTTCAGGACTAGCACTAGAGTGCCACCAAGATTTAGCCAAAGCCTCGGTAGATAATAACATTATCCTGAGGTGGGTTAAAGGGCACGAAAGGAGTAAAGGTAATCGCATTGCCGACTCTTTAGCCAAGGAAGCGGCTGGACTAAGAATTTTAGGACCAAGTGGCACCCACGGCCTGATGACATCGACAATTGCGGAACTAGTCAAATGTTACACCCATGCCCAATCTTTAAAGAGATGGGATGAAATCAAAGGATGTAATCTTGCCAGGATCACCTTGGGCGACCCTGGGAAGCTGGCGCCGAAGAAATATCTGGCGATGACCAGGAAAAATCTACGCCTTACAGTAGGATTTCTGACTGGCCACTGTCAGCTAAGGAAACACCTACATAATATGGGGCTAGTGGACACACCTCTATGCAGGATGTGTGAACAGGAAGATGAGACTGTCAGGCATATCCTGTGCGAGTGCCCGGAGTTATCGTCAATAAGAGAGTGTGTGTTCGGCGAGTCTTGGCCTACACCTGCCGATATAAAGGAGATGTCTCCCAGCGACCTGTCCACCTTCCTGGAAAGGACAGGATGGACGACGACCTAGGAGGACAACTCCTCGGGAGGATGTACAATGGGTCACATGTGGCCTAAGTGCGTGGGCTTACACTCACCCTCCCTACTCTACAGATACAGATACAGATATGAGTAACACGAATGCTAAAATGGAACGTTCGGACATGACTGAAGGTCTACCGCCGATTCAGGAATATGACCCACGCAACTTCGTACCTTGTAGAAAATATAATAGGACTAAACCGATTACCGGAAAGAGAGTGCAAAAAACTGTTCACTCGAATGAACAGAACACCGACATATCTTCGGGTACGAAGATCCAGTCTGACGAGAAGGCGAATAGCACGGAACGAAAGAGGTGTACTGATGGTTCCAAGAGGAAAAATGAACTTTATAAACCGACGATGGAGAAGAGTAAGATCCCGGCGGATAGACCCATGAAGGTTCGATTCGACAAAGAAAAGGGAAGGATGAATCAAAAAACGTGTACTAATGACGAAGTCACGAAGGAAGGCGCACGGTTTCCTGAATTTTCCACTTTGAAACGAAAATATGTTGAGCTGGATCATGAGGGTGACTTACCGCAAAAACGTTTGAAATTAGAAAAAGCCGAGATGAATTCTGGAAAAGTGCAAACAAATAAGAACCGCCCCGCACTTTTCAGCGACACACCACCATGGGCAGCAAGATTGATGAAAATTGGACTGTTGGAAGACATGACTGGAGGTCTAAGGCCCATTCAGAAACATGACACACGTATCTTCGTACCTCATAGGCGATATGATAAAAGTAATCCGATTACCTGGAAGACAGTGCAGAAAACTATTCATTCGAATGGAAGGACTACAGTCGAAGAGGGGGATAAAGGGTGTTTTGAATTTCCGAATTCAAAACGGAAATATATAAACGTGAATCGCGAAGGTGACCTTCCGGTGAAATGTTGGAACTTGAAGAAAGGAGCACCGAAATCTGATAAAGTGCAAACAATTAAGGATGGTCCTGCACCTTTCAGAGACACACCACCATGGGCAGCAAAATTGATTGAAATGGGACTGTTGGAGCCACTAAACGATTCGTCACCTATTTTCTTGCCGCCTAGAAAAATATTGGGCCCGGAATGAATGACGACATGCAACGAATGTTTGTGAAGTTAAACAAAGGTTTTCTGGATGATAAACCCACCTTAAACTGACGGAGGGTCTTCCCTCGTATCTTGGTATAATAATGCAGATAATGAAATGGATGATGCAACAAATTGTTTTTGGAAGAATGATATTTTGATGTTTGGACCACTGAACGTTTCGTGTCCATTGATAAACGGGAAGTACTGATACTATCAATGGAATACGATGATTTTTAAATACGTGATTAGACAAGGGTTATTGAATATTCACAAACGAATATTATTGTTATTATAAAGGGATACACAGTTATTCAATTTTTTCCATTGTACTATGACAGTCTGCAAAATAAATAAAGTAGCAAGTGGAGAAAATTATTTTTGGCAGTTTCATCAATTTCATAACTGAACAACACGAAATATATGAATAGTACTGGTGTTTTCTCCCAACACTGAACCAATATTCCGATCATTTTGCGATCGAAACACGTGTGGAGGTGTTACAATACGGGTTTGGTGATGAAAAAATACTCCAGTTATATTCAAAACTACAATATGTGGCATAGTGCCTTTCTGACATATTAGGCCATCTTTGTTTTTTCTCTGTCGATGAATTTTGCATTCGTTCACCTTTCATTCGATGTGCTGCACGTTGAGATGCGACTATTGATAACGAAGATGTGGCTTGGTGCCCTTCCGATATGTTAGGCCATCTTTGTTTTCTCTATGTTGATGAATTTTGCATTCATTTCCCTTTCGTTTGATGTGCTGCACGTTGCGATGAACTATGAGTAACGAATATGTGGCTTAGTGCCCCTCTTACATGTGAGGCCATCTTAGTTTTTTCTCTGTCGATGAATTTTGCATTCGCTTCCCTTTCATTCGATGTGCTGCACGTTGAGATTCAACTATGATTATCGAAGATGTGGCTTAGTGACCCTCTGACATATAACGCCATCTTTGTTCTTTTTGTCGATGAATTTTGCATTCGTTTCCCTTTCATTCAATGTGCTGCACGTTCAGATTCAAATTTGATTATCGAAGATGTGGCTTAGTGCCCCTCTGACATATAACGCCATCATTGTTTTTTTGTCGATGAATTTTGCATTCGTTTCCTGTTCTTCAGATGTCCTGCACGTTGAGATTCATCTATGATTGACGAAGATGTAGCCTAGTGCCCTTCTGACATATTAGGCCATCTTTGTTTTTTCTCTATCGATAAATATTGCATTCATCTCCCTTTCATTTGATGTGCTGCACGTTGAGATTCAACTATGGTTATCGAAGATGTGGCTTAGTGCCCCTCTGTTATATAAAGTCATTTTGGTTTTTTTCCTTTCGATGAAGTTTGCATTCGTTTCCTTTTCAATCGATGTGCTGCAGTTGAGATTCAACTATTAATAACGAAGGTGCCCTGCCGATATGTTGGGCCATTTCTGTTTTTTCTCTGTCGATAAGTTTTGCATTCATTTTTCTTTCATTCAATGTGCTGCACGTTGAGATTCAACTATTATTAACGGAGATGTGGTTCAGTGCCTTGTTTTTTCTCTGTCGATAAATTTTTCATTCTTCTGACTTATCACGCCATCTTTATTTTTCCTTTGTCGATGAATTTTGCATTCATTTCCCTTTCATTTGATGAGCTGCACTTTGAGATTCAACTATGAATAAAGAAGATGTGGCCTAGTGCCCTTCTGACATGTTAGGCCATCTTTGATTTTTCTCTGTCGATGATATCTGCATTCGTTTCCCATAACGAATAAACGCACGTAAAACAGTTAAAAGGCATGCAAAACGGTCGAAACGCATGTGAGACGTTCTAAACGCACGTAAAACGGTTGAAACGCATGTAAAACGGTCAAATACTTCACTTTTCCCATTTTTGATCATTAAATAAACAATACGCAACTCCGCGACACCTTCTCCTGATAATGCTAACTTGGTTAACAACGATACGACTCATTATTTTTTTGACATGTAGGAACGCTAGACTTCTGTTAAACCGACTTGTTTTTTTTTAAATGATGTATTTTGAAATGACGTATATATACATTGATACTATGTTTTTTTCTGAAATGATGTATTTTTAGACACCCTGTACACATTGAGGGACCGCATCACTACATTTTGTTGGTTGAGCTTTGATTTTTCATCACTAGTTTCTGCTTTCTCTGAATATTTAATTCGTTTTCATATTTCTCGGAGATATCATTTCTATAGAAAAAATTGTCAAAATCGAATAATAAACCGTGCTGAGAGAATATATTGGTGTATTGGGTTTCAAATCGACCTAGAATTTTATGAGTTTCATACCCACTTTGCATATTTTCCATATCAGATGTAACCTCTCAATTATCGTCATTACCTTCTTCCGTTCTGCTTGGGTGGTCAGTCAATTTAGAAAGTCATTAACTCCGGCTTTCTGATTGGTTGAGAACTCGTTGCGATAGTGAGAAAAATCCTATATAAACGCCGAAATTTTAACAATTATTCATTGATAGTGGCGGTGTTCAAGAGAATTGTGTGTGTATTGAAATTGACAGTGTTTGTGTGGTAGCAGATTTGGTGTCGATTGAATCGCTGAACAATGGACGGTAAATACTTTATGTCAAAGAGGCCTGTTGCGAACGTTGGGGATAAACGCGAAATCGTTTCAGAATTGAAGAAAGGGAGCCCACCAAGTAAAACAACGGTCGATATCAAAAAGAAGATGAAAGAACTTTTTGGCGATGATTCGGACGAAGAGAATTCAATTATGGCATCAGAGAAGTTCCGTTTGAAAATGTTTTCGCCGTTGAAATCGTCTCCAGGAAGAAATGAATTGGTGGATTCTCAGAAAAAGTTACCAGCATCCGTAAGAACGGAACATTCGGACATGGCTGAAGACCTACCGGCAATTCAGAAAAATGTTCATTCGAATGGAGAGAACACCGACATATATTCTGGTATGAGGATCCAATCTGATGGGGTGGGTAAATGCACGAAGGAGAAAAGGTGTACTGATGGCTCCAAGAGGAAGAATGAACCGTGGAAGCCGACGGAGAATCCGGCGGATAGGCCCATGAAGACGTTTGGCGTTGATAGGGATGAAGTGAATTCAATCCTGGCATCACAGGTGTTCCGTGTGAAAATGTTATCTCCGTTGAAATCGCCTCCAAGAAGAGATGAATTTTTGGAAACTCAGAAAATTATTTCGATAGATATGAGTAACACGAATGCTAAAATGGAACGTTCGGACATGACTGAAGGTCTACCGCCGATTCAGGAATATGACCCACGCAACTTCGTACCTTGTAGAAAATATAATAAAACTAAACCGATTACCGGAAAGAGAGTGCAAAAAACTGTTAACTCGAATGGACAGAACACCGACATATCTTCGGGTACGAAGATCCAGTCTGACGAGAAGGCGAATAGCACGGAACAGAAGAGGTGTACTGATGGTTCCAAGAGGAAAAATGAACTTTGTAAACCGACGATGGAGAAGAGTAAGATCCCGGCGGATAGACCCATGAAGGTTCGATTCGACAAAGAAAAGGGAAGGATGAATCATAAAACGTGTACTAATGACAAAGTCACGAAGGAAGGCGCACGGTTTCCTGAATTGTCCGCTTTGAAACGAAAATATGTTGAGCTGGATCATGAGGGTGACTTACCGCAAAAACGTTTGAAATTAGAAAAAGCCGAGATGAATTCTGGAAAAGTGCAAACAAATAAGAACCGCCCCGCACTTTTCAGCGACACACCACCATGGGCAGCAAGATTAATGAAAATTGGACTGTTGGAAGACATGACTGGAGGTCTGAGGCCCATTCAGAAAATTGACACACGTATCTTCGTACCTCATAGGCGATATGACAAAAGTAATCCGATTACCTGGAAGACAGTGCAGAAAACTATTCATTCGAATGGAAGGACTACAGTCGAAGAGGAGGATAAAGGGTGTTTTGAATTTCCGAATACAAAACGGAAATATATAAACGTGGATCGCGAAGGTGACCTTCCGGTGAAATGTTGGAATTTGAAGAAAGAAGCACCGAAATCTGATAAAGTGCAAACAATTAAGGATGGTCCTGCACCTTTCAGAGACACACCACCATGGGCAGCAGAATTGATAGAAATGGGACTGTTGGAGCCAATAAACGATTCGTCACCTATTTTCTTGCCGCCTAAAAAAATATTGGGCCCGGAATAAATGACGACATGCAACGAATGTTTGTGAAGTTAAACAAAGGTTTTCTGGGTGATAAACCCACTTTAAACTGACGGAGGGTCTTCCCTCGTATCTTAGTATAATAATGCAGATGATGAAATGGATGATGCAACAAATTGTTTTTGGAAGAATGATATTTTGATTTTTGGACCACTGAACGTTTCGTGTCCTTTGATAAACGGGAAGTACTGATACTATCAATGGAATACGATGATTTTCAAATACGCGATTAGTTATATTAGTTATATTCAGTTATATTCAAAACTACAATATGTGGCCTAGTGCCTTTCTGACATATTAGGCCATCTGAGGTTAACGAATTTTGCATTCGTTCACCTTTCATTAGGTATGCTGCACGTTGAGATGCGATCATTGATAACGAAGATGTGGCCTGGTGCCCTTCGACATGTTAGGCCATCTTCGTTTTTTCTATGTTGATGAATTTTGCATTCATTTCCCTTTCGTTTGATTTGCTGCACGTTGCGATGAACTATGAGTAACGAATATGTGGCTTAGTGCCCCTCTTACATGTGAGGCCATCTTTGTTTTTTCTCTGTCGATGAATTTTGCATTCGCTTCCCTTTCATTCGATGTGCTGCACGTTGAGATTCAACTATGATTATCGAAGATGTGGTTTAGTGCCCCTCTGACATATAACGCCATCTTTGTTTTCTTTGTCGATGAATTTTGCATTCGTTTCCCTTTCATTCAATGTGCTGCACGTTCAGATTCAAATATGATTATCGAAGATGTGGCTTAGTGCCCCTCTGACATTTAACGCCATCTTTGTTTTTTTTGTCGATGAATTTTGCATTCGTTTCCCTTTCTTCAGATGTGCTGCACGTTGAGATTCATCTATGATTGACGAAGATGTGGCCTAGTGCCCTTCTGACATATTAGGCCATCTTTGTTTTTTCTCTGTCGATGAATTTTGCATTCATCTCTCTTTCATTTGATGTGCTGCACGTTGAGATTCAAATATGGTTATCGAAGATGTGGCTTAGTGCCCCTCTGTTATATAAAGCCATTTTGGTTTTTTCCCTGTCGATGAAGTTTGCATTCGTTTCCTTTTCAATCGATGTGCTACAGTTGAGCTTCAACTATTAATAACGAAGGTGCCCTGCCGATATGTTGGGCCACCTTTGTTTTTTCTCTGTCGATAAGTTATGCATTCATTTTTCTTTCATTCAATGTGCTGCACGTTGGGATTCAACTATAATTAACGGAGATGTGGTTCAGTGCCTTGTTTTTTCTCTGTCGATAAAATTTTCATTCATTTTCATTCATTTGGTGCGCTGCACGTTGAGATTCTGCCCTTCTGACTTATCACGCCATCTTTATTTTTCCTTTGTCGATGAATTTTGCATTCATTTCCCTTTCATTTGATGAGCTGCACGTTGAGATTCAACTATGAATAAAGAAGATGTGTCCTAGTGCCCTTCTGACATGTTAGGCCATCTTTGATTTATCTCTGTCGATGATATCTGCATTCGTTTCCCATAACGAATAAACGCACGTAAAACAGTTAAAAGGCATGCAAAACGGTCGAAACGCATGTGAGACGTTCTAAACGCACGTAAAACGGTTGAAACGTATGTAAAACGGTCGAATACTTCGCTTTTCCCATTTTTGATCATTAAATAAACAATACGCAACTCCGCGACACCTTCTCCTGATAATGCTAACTTGGTTAACAACGATACGACTTATTATTTTTTTGACATGTAGAAACGCTAGACTTCTGTTAAACCGACTTTTTTTTTTAAATGATGTATTTTGAAATGACGTATATACAGGGTGTCCCTGGACTTCCTCTTTTCCTCTCGGGAATGTATAGATGGGGTCAAAATATCACCAGTACTTCATATAACTTTTTTTCCTAAAATCCTTCGTTACCAAGTAACGGGCCCTCGAAGTTACAAAATGAAAAAGGTTTTTCTTTGATAACTTTTCAAGTGAATATTCAAAATCATCCAAATTTTGGTAATTGACTAAACAAATAATTCCTTCAATGAGCTTTCATGCAGGAGTCAGTTGTTTTGCTACAAAGTCAGGAACGGACTACCCCCGATGGTCCACACCCCAAAACTTTGAAATGACAGATATTTTTCAATATTTTTCAACAAATCAAGGTTACTTGGACAATTTTATGAATAAAAGTACTCGTGTGGAAAGTCGATCAGAGCAACGAGTCTTGATAAAAATGTAGTTTCACTCGACGACATCAAACCCGCTCGTCCACCATTATTTGAAATGAATAATTATCAAAGCAGAAATAATAATGATAACGTTAATTCAACAACATTTATCCTGAGATGTCTACCATTATTCGAAAATATTAGTTTTTAAGGAAAATGGAAATGATAGGTAAAATGTTCATAACGAATTTTTATAATGCAAACACGTTTAACTAACGAAACTCAAGAGCCTCAAGAGCAAACAGAAATGAAAAATCCGCTACAGAAACTGCTCGATATGACCACCTTCTCTCTCTATACATTTTCTTAGTCTGCGAAGACACCCTCTCTGTACTTGAAATAGCATTCCAGGGTCGTTTCGTATGGCTTTATAATGTAATGTTATTCTATTCAACAATGCATCTCTTGTGTGAATAGGTGTAGCGTCAACAAGGCTTTTTAGATGCCCCCACAGAAAGAAATCCAATGGATTTAAATCCGGAGACCGCGATGGCCATGAATAAGGCCCACCTCTACCAATCCATCTATTGTGGAAAATATGGTTCAGATGGTCACGCACAATCAAACTAAAATGAGGAGGAGCGCCATCATGCATAAACCACATATCTCTTCGGGTTTGCAATGGAACATGTTCCAAAAGTCCATTTAAATCGTTCTGAATGAACTCCAAATAACGTTCTCCATTCAATCGATCCTGTAGAACGAATGGTCCTATAAGATGGTTTCTTATGATACCAGCCCAAACATTCACGTTGAATTTCCGTTGGTGTTTGGTTTGCAATATCCCATGGGGATTTTCTTCGGCCCATATATGGAGATTATGAGAGTTGATAACTCCATCTCTACTGAAACCTGCTTCATCAGTGAATAAAACTCGATTAATAAAAGTCATATCCTCTCTTTGCCTATCCATGAACCAATTGGCATATTCCAGTCGTGCTGGAAAATCTTGAGGTGTCATGGCATGTACCTTCTGGATGTGAAATGGGTGGAGCAGTTGTTCCCTAATTATTCTATGAATAGTGGACTTGGATGTATGGAACTGTTCTGATAGATTTCTGATGCTCATTGAAGGATCATCAGCGACGGCTTCCAAAATATTTTCCTCCAATACAACGGTACGTACAGTCCTAGGAGCGCCCTCACCACCTCGTTTTGGCAAAACTGTACCTACAATAATATCGAAATAAAACAACGTGCTCAGATTAATTATCAATCATTACATACCTGTCTCCCTCAAGCTGCGATCGACACGCTCGAATGTTTCTCTTGACGGTACCGTTCGATTGGGAAAATGCTCGGAATACAGACGACGAGCTTCTGCAGCATTACAAAATGCTCGTCCATAAAATACATGCATATCTGCATATTCATTGAATGTAAACTGTTCGGCCATATCAAAAAAATTCAAAATATCCTATAGAATATTGACAATACAATGATAGTCATATGACAACGCACCACTCAACAAAACAAAATGGCATTCCAGTTTCTCATTTTTTATCAAAACTTTCTAAAAGGTTTTTTTGTCAACATCTGTGAAAAAAATGGAACATAATTACTCCCTGGATATTTTTCACCTGATCATGTGCAGCCGTTTTTGTAGTTCATTAGTTTGCTTTTTATTAGTATAGTAAATATTTTTTCCGATGTGCGGTTTTTCAGCTAAATTTAGATTCGTGTTGAAGAATTTCTCCCATAAAATTATAATTATCAGTGAAACTCCTCAACAGTTTAGCTGTGAAGAAGAATTTGAAACATTCGAATGTTGAGTTTCATGAGATTCAGATAACTGATCAACACGAAACGTGATTATTCCACACGTATTATGTACATACAAAATATGGAATGAATTCGATATTTCATAGTAGAGTAGCTTGTTAGTTTAAAAACACCACGAATCTACAGAACTTGATATTTCTTTTGAAAAAATATCTGCTATCACAATTGTAACTTAAACTTCCATATAGGTACTGTACTTGTTGTTGAATAACCGTTATCATTATTATTTCTGCTTTGATAATTATTCATTTCAAATAATGAGGGACGAGCGGGTTTGATGTCGTCGAGTAGAACTACATTTTTATCAAGACTCGTTGCTCCGATCGACTTTCCACACGAGTACTTTTATTCATAAAATTGTCCAAGTAACCTTATTTTGTTGAAAAACATTGAAAAATATCTGTCATTTCAAAGTTTTGGGGTGTGGACCATCGGGGGTAGTCCGTTCCTGACTTTGTAGCAAAACAACTGACTCCTGCATGAAAGCTCATCGACGGCATTCATTTGTTTAGTCAATTACCAAAATTTGGATGATTTTGAATATTCACCTGAAAAGTTACCAAAGAAAAACATTTTTCATTTTGTAATTTCGAGGGCCCGTAACTTGGTTACGAAGACTTTTAGGAAAAAAAGTTATATGAAGTACTGGTGATATTTTGACCACATCTATACATTCCCGAGAGGAAAAGAGGAAGTCCAGGGACACCCTGTATACATTGATACTATGTTTTTTTCTGAAATGATGTATTTTTAGACACCCTGTACACATTGAGGGACCGCATCACTGCATTTTGTTGGTTGTGCTTTGATTTTTCATCACTAGTTTCTGCTTTCTCTGAATATTTAATTCGTTTTCATATTTCTCGGAGATATCATTTCTATAGAAAAAATTGTCAAAATCGAATAATAAACCGTGCTGAGAGAATATATTGGTGTATTGGGTTTCAAATCGACCTAGAATTTTATGAGTTTCATACCCAATTTGCATATTTTCCATATCAGATGTAACCTCTCAATTATCGTCATTACCTTCTTCCGTTCTGCTTGGGTGGTCAGTCAATTTAGAAAGTCATTAACTCCGGCTTTCTGATTGGTTGAGAACTCGTTGCGATAGTGAGAAAAATCCTATATAAACGCCGAAATTTCAACAATTATTCATTGATAGTGGCGGTGTTCAAGAGAATTGTGTGTGTATTGAAATTGACAGTGTTTGTGTGGTAGCAGATTTGGTGTCGATTGAATCGCTGAACAATGGACGGTAAATACTTTTTGTCAAAGAGGCCTGTTGCGAACGTTGGGGATGAACGCGAAATCGTTTCAGAATTGAAGAAAGGGAGCCCACCAAGTAAAACGGTCGATATCAAAAAGAAGATGAAAGAACTTTTTGGCGATGATTCGGACGAAGAGAATTCAATTATGGCATCAGAGAAGTTCCGTTTGAAAATGTTATCGCCGTTGAAATCGTCTCCAGGAAGAAATAAATTGGTGGATTCTCAGAAAAAGTTACCAGCATCCGTAAGAACGGAACATTCGGACATGGCTGAAGACCTACCGGCAATTCAGAAAAATGACTCACGAACCTTCGTACCTTGCAGAAAATATAACAGAACTAAACCGATTACCGGAAGAAGAGTGCTAAAAACTGTTCATTCGAATGGAGAGAACACCGACATATATTCTGGTATGAGGATCCAATCTGATGGGGTGGGTAAATGCACGAAGGAGAAAAGGTGTACTGATGGCTCCAAGAGGAAGAATGAACCGTGGAAGCCGACGGAGAATCCGGCGGATAGGCCCATGAAGACGTTTGGCGTTGATAGGGATGAAGTGAATTCAATCCTGGCATCACAGGTGTTCCGTGTGAAAATGTTATCTCCGTTGAAATCGCCTCCAAGAAGAGATGAATTTTTGGAAACTCAGAAAATTATTTCGATAGATATGAGTAACACGAATGCTAAAATGGAACGTTCGGACATGACTGAAGGTCTACCGCCGATTCAGGAATATGACCCACGCAACTTCGTACCTTGTAGAAAATATAATAAAACTAAACCGATTACCGGAAAGAGAGTGCAAAAAACTGTTTACTCGAATGGACAGAACACCGACATATCTTCGGGTACGAAGATCCAGTCTGACGAGAAGGCGAATAGCACGGAACCAAAGAGGTGTACTGATGGTTCCAAGAGGAAAAATGAACTTCGTAAACCGACGATGGAGAAGAGTAAGATCCCGGCGGATAGACCCATGAAGGTTCGATTCGACAAAGAAAAGGGAAGGATGAATCAAAAAACGTGTACTAATGACGAAGTCACGAAAGAAGGCGCACGGTTTCCTGAATTTTCCGCTTTGAAACGAAAATATGTTGAGCTGGATCATGAGGGTGACTTACCGCAAAAACGTTTGAAATTACAAAAAGCCGAGATGAATTCTGGAAAAGTGCAAACAAATAAGAACCGCCCCGCACTTTTCAGCGACACACCACCATGGGCAGCAAGATTGATGAAAATTGGACTGTTGGAAGACATGACTGGAGGTCTAAGGCCCATTCAGAAACATGACACACGTATCTTCGTACCTCATAGGCGATATGACAAAAGTAATCCGATTACCTGGAAGACAGTGCAGAAAACTATTCATTCGAATGGAAGGAGTACAGTCGAAGAGGAGGATAAAGGGTGTTTTGAATTTTCGAATTCAAAACGGAAATATATAAAAGTGGATCGCGAAGGTGACCTTCCGGTGAAATGTTGGAACTTGAAGAAAGGAGCACCGAAATCTGATAAAGTGCAAACAATTAGGGATGGTCCTGCACCTTTCAGAGACACACCACCATGGGCAGCAAAATTGATAGAAATGGGACTGTTGGAGCCACTAAACGATTCGTCACCTATTTTCTTGCCGCCTAGAAAAATATTGGGCACGAAATGAATGACGACATGCAACGAATGTTTGTGAAGTTGAACAAAGGTTTTCTGGATGATAAACCCACCTTAAACTGACGGAGGGTCTTCCCTCGTATCTTGGTATAATAATCCAGATAATGAAATGGATGATGCAACAAATTGTTTTTGGAAGAATGATATTTTGATGTTTTGACCACTGAACGTTTCGTGTCCATTGATAAACGGGAAGTACTGATACTATCAATGGAATACGATGATTTTTAAATACGCGATTAGACAAGGGTTATTGAATATTCACAAACGAATATTATTGTTATTATAAAGGGATACACAGTTATTCAATTTTTTGCATTGTACTATGACAGTCTGCAAAATAAATAAAGTAGCAAGTGGAGAAAATTATTTTTGGCAGTTTCATCAATTTCATAACTGAACAACACGAAATATATGAATAGTACTGGTGTTTTCTCCCAACACTGAACCAATATTCTGATCATTTTGCGATCGAAACACGTGTGGAGGTGTTACAATACGGGTTTGGTGATGAGAAAATACTCCAGTTATATACAAAACTACAATATGTGGCCTAGTGCCTTTCTGACATATAAGGCCATCTTAGGTGAACGAATTTTGCATTCGTTCACCTTTCATTAGGTATGCTGCACGTTGAGATGCGACTATTGATAACGAAGATGTGGCCTGGTGCCCTTCCGACATGTTAGGCCATCTTTGTTTTTTCTATGTTGATGAAATCTGCATTCGTTTCCCATAACGAATAAACGCACGTAAAACAGTTAAAAGGCATGCAAAACGGTCGAAACGCATGTGAGACGTTCTAAACGCACGTGAAACGGTTGAAACGCATGTAAAACCGTCGAATACTTCGCTTTTCCCATTTTTGATCATTAAATAAACAATACGCAACTCCGCGACACCTTCTCCTGATAATGCTAACTTGGTTAACAACGATACGACTTATTATTTTTTTGACATGTAGGAACGCAAGACTTCTGTTAAACCGACTTTTTTTTTAAATGATGTATTTTGAAATGACGTATATATACATTGATACTATGTTTTTTTCTGAAATGATGTATTTTTAGACACCCTGTACACATTGAGGGACCGCATCACTGCATTTTGTTGGTTGAGCTTTGATTTTTCATCACTAGTTTCTGCTTACTCTGAATATTTAATTCGTTTTCATATTTCTCGGAGATATCATTTCTATAGAAAAAATTGTCAAAATCGAATAATAAACCGTGCTGAGAGAATATATTGGTGTATTGGGTTTCAAATCGACCTAGAATTTTATGAGTTTCATACCCAATTTGCATATTTTCCATATCAGATGTAACCTCTCAATTATCGTCATTACCTTCTTCCGTTCTGCTTGGGTGGTCAGTCAATTTAGAAAGTCATTAACTCCGGCTTTCTGATTGGTTGAGAACTCGTTGCGATAGTGAGAAAAATCCTATATAAACGCCGAAATTCCAACAATTATTCATTGATAGTGGCGGTGTTCAAGAGAATTGTGTGTGTATTGAAATTGACAGTGTTTGTGTGGTAGCAGATTTGGTGTCGATTGAATCGCTGAACAATGGACGGTAAATACTTTTTGTCAAAGAGGCCTGTTGCGAAGGTTGGGGATGAACGCGAAATCGTTTCAGAATTGAAGAAAGGGAACCCACCAAATAAAACGGTCGATATCAAAAAGAAGATGAAAGAACTTTTTGGCGATGATTCGGACGAAGAGAAATCAATTATGGCATCAGAGAAGTTCCGTTTGAAAATGTTATCGCCGTTGAAATCGTCTCCAGGAAGAAATAAATTGGTGGATTCTCAGAAAAAGTTACCAGCATCCGTAAGAACGGAACATTCGGACATGGCTGAAGACCTACCGGCAATTCAGAAAAATGACTCACGAACCTTCGTACCTTGCAGAAAATATAACAGAACTAAACCGATTACCGGAAGAAGAGTGCTAAAAACTGTTCATTCGAATGGAGAGAACACCGACATATATTCTGGTATGAGGATCCAATCTGATGGGGTGGGTAAATGCACGAAGGAGAAAAGGTGTACTGATGGCTCCAAGAGGGAGAATGAACCGTGGAAGCCGATGGAGAATCCGGCGGATAGGCCCATGAAGACGTTTGGCGTTGATAGGGATGAAGTGAATTCAATCCTAGCATCACAGGTGTTCCGTGTGAAAATGTTATCTCCGTTGAAATCGCCTCCAAGAAGGGATGAATTTTTGGAAACTCAGAAAATTATTTCGATAGATATGAGTAACACGACCCGTGGGTTGGGCTACCTATCGGGCGCGTCCCCAGGTGGCGGATAGGGGAACGGCCAGGGGACTGGGGGTCCTATCCGGGAAGCCAATGGGGCCTAACGGACGGGGTTGACGGACTCCTGGTCAGTGGCAGAAATAAGTAGGGTGAGGGGAACTAAAACCCCCCAAAAGCCCTGCAAAACATGCCACCGCGGACCAGCCTACCCAAGCTAAGATGTAAGGAATCGTGTCGACAGCTGAATGGCCGCAGGGTTATATGCGGTTACGAACGATCCCCTTGAGGAACCGGGCGAAACCTCATTGTAACTAGCCTTCCTCTGGTAATGCGGGGCTCTGCTAGAGGTGACCAGCCCTTCCCTTGCTACTCGTGGGAACATACATGGAAACAAAACGTAAGTACAAAAAACCAAACAATCCCGAGGCTGGACAGCAATGCTCACCTCAATTTAGGGCGGGGGCTGGGGATGAACAGAAATGCTCACCCCAAGCTACCGCTCAGAAAGAGGCTGGACATAGCAGACCACCTCGCGATGCAACGCAAAGGCCAAGGCGTAAGCGTATCAGCGGCGCCGAGGCCAAGAGGAGGAAGAGAGCGAAAGAGGCAGAAGTGGCAGCAACTATGAGTGCACCCTCCACCTCTCCCACTCCATCCTCAACAACAAGGGCACCTCTTGCGGAGGGCGCCAAGAGCTCCGCCTTGGAAAAAGGCAAGGAACCGGCTGCCACCGCAGGAAAGCGCCCTCACGCGAGTACCTCCACGGAGGGAACCCCAAGAAGGTTGAAGAAGCTGCGCAGCGACAGAAATGTCGCTGCACCTTCCAAAACCTTCGTGGAGGCCGCCTTGAGACACCTCAAGGTAGCCATCATAGATGAGACTAACCCGTACGGTAAGGTTACCGCAGAACGAGAGAGTCTCATCAAAAAACAACTGTTGGAGGAGCTGGACAAGATCATCTTCTCCGCCTCCAGCAACAACAGCAAACCGCCCACGTTCAAGTCGTGGACATACTCCGGTGAAATCATCAGAGTGGTCTGCGATGACGACGTGACGCTAGAGTGGCTGAAGAAAGCCACAATGAATATTAAGCCATGGGAGGAGGCATCACTTGCAGTCGTCAGTGTGGATAAGCTCCCGAAGCTTACCAAAGCCTCACTCTGGATCCCGGAGGACGTCCACAAGACGACATCCGGTGAAAAGGAGAGGGTGCTGGGTCGGCTAAAGGCGCAGAATCCTGACCTGAAGGTAGCAAGATGGTGCACCTTCCATCATGAGGTTAAGATGAACCCACAAGGACACCTCTTCGTCTTCGGGATCGGAGAAGATGATATGGCTGTCCTGAAGAAGAAGTCAATGAGGTTAAGCTACGCGTTTACCTCACTGACTATTAGGGCAACAATAAAAGAAACAGAGGGTACCTCTGAAGACCCTAGGTCCTTGGAAGTTGAACCACCTAAAGTGGATATTGACCCCAAGGCCACCATGGGTCCCGAAAAGGAAGTCGAAGCATCTGAACAGATGACATTCGATGACCTGACGGAGGAGGCACCCAAAAACAGCGAGGCCACCTCCCCCTTAGCAGGGGAGCAGATGGACCTCTAAAGGTAACTTTGTATCCAACAACTGTCTCATGGGCAAGGACGTTGGAAAAAAAGTAAAAATAATACAATGCAACCTCCAACACAAAAAGGCGGCAACGGCAACACCATGTCGCCACCTTGATGTATTGGAGGAGGCAATAGCTTTGATCCAGGAGCCCTGGATAATTAAGACCAAAATTACTGGTTTCAGTAGTTTAACTGGTCAAATTTTCAGCTTACCAAGCAACCAGCAACCTAGGACGGCTGTCTATGTTCCTAGGAAATACAGAGCGTTTCCGATGGCACAATTCAGCACCTCAGATCTCACTGCGGTCAAAGTTGAATGTCCAGTTGGGAAAGGCAAATATATGGCGTTGATAATCGCATCGGTGTACCTCCCTTCAGATGCAGCCACCCTACCACCGACCAGAGAAATGGAAGTACTAGTGGACCACTGCCTCAACCAGAGAGTGGAGCTCATATTGGGTTGCGACTCAAACTCTCACCACGTGAGCTGGGGCAGCAAGGATATCAACGCCCGAGGTAAGTCACTATACGAATATATAATACAGAAAGATCTAACAATCTTGAACAGAGGCACGGAGCCAACATTTATTAATGCCCGTAGCCAAACGTTAATAGATATCACGCTCACGACAGCCGAAATATCAAACAAAATCCAAGACTGGCAAGTCTCGGACCATATCTCTATGTCAGACCACCGCTGGCTGACCTATACGGTAAGCCAGGATCTCAGGACTACTGTGAAATCCCGTGACCCGAAGAGGACGGATGTAGCTCTCTACAATCGACTCTTAAGAGGAGCTCTGCGGGAAACAGAGGTCCTGACTCCTGGCAACAATGAAGAACTGGAAAGGTACACAGTATCTATCCACAACAAAATAGACACTGCCTATAAGGAATCCTGTCCAATGAGGATGGTTCAAACGCATGGCACAACCAACACATGGTGGTGCCCTGAATTGGAACACCTCAGGAAGACAGCGAGAACGACCTTTAACAAGGCAAAACGTACAAGACTCGAAGAGGACTGGGTTATATATCAAGCCAACCTCAGAGAGTTCAAAAAAGTCTGCAGACGAAAACAAAGAGAAGCCTGGAGAGCCTATTGTGAGGCAGTCGAAGACTTTCCACTAGCTTCTAGGCTACAGAAGGCACTCTCAAATGACCACCAAAAGACTATCGGCATCCTGACGAGGAAAAATGGCGACAAAGCCGCCAACCTCCAGGAGAGTGCTGAGATTCTTATGGAAACTCACTTCCCAGGTTCTGTCTTTCCTGGAACGGCGAACTGGACGGATGTACCAATAACACCCTCACAATATGACTGGCAATATGCTAGTACAGTAATTGATGAGGACAAAATAAGATGGGCTATATCGGGCTTTTCCCCCTTCAAGTCACCAGGGCCTGACGGTATAAGACCAGCCCTACTTCAGTGGGGACTGGACACTCTTATGCCACACCTGGTTGGAATATTCAGAGCCTCTCTAGCTCTGAGGTATATTCCCAGTAAGTGGAGAGAAGTAAGAGTAGTATTTATACCCAAACCAGGTAGGATGGACTACACCCTACCAAAAGCATTCCGACCAATTAGTCTCACATCGTTTTTCTTAAAAACCATGGAGAGGCTATGTGAGCGGTACATAAGAGATGAAGTACTTGTTAACAACCCACTTCATCCAAATCAGCATGCATATACCCCGGGAAGGTCTACTGATTCTGCCCTTCACCATGTGGTTGGCAGAATCGAGAGATCATTGGACAACAAAGAATCCACCCTAGGTATATTCATAGATATTGAGGGAGCGTTTGATAAAACAACCTTTCCAACAATTACCCAGCAACTACACTCCAGGAATGTACCCCTGGTAGTAGGAGAATGGATACTCCAGATGCTCTCTAGCAGAGCAATAAGTATTAATGTAGAAGACATCACAGTTAAAGGACTGGTCATGAGGGGATGTCCACAGGGAGGGGTCTTATCACCCCTTCTCTGGAACATAGTTCTGGATACCCTAATTAATCACCTTAACAAAAATGGATTCTACACAATTGCATACGCAGATGACATAGTTATCTTGCAGACCGGCAAATTTGTAAACACACTGTGCGATAGAGCGCAGGATGGGCTCAAATTGATAGAAACATGGTGTAAGGAACACTCACTGTCGATCAATCCCAAGAAGACTGAGATGGTCCTTTTCACCAGGAAAAGAAGTTTAACGGGCTTAAAACCTCCCGAAATCTTCAAAAGCCAACTGAAATACCTTGGTATTATCCTCGACAAGAAGCTAACATGGAACTCTCATCTACAGAGCAGAGCAAAAAGAGCATACGTGGCTTATGAGCAATGTCGGAGGACAGTGGGACGCGCATGGGGTCTTTCACCCCGTGTAGTCGCCTGGATCTACACTGCAATAATAAGACCTATGTTAACGTATGGAGCCATTGTATGGGGACCGAAAGTTCTACAAGCAACGGCCATCCAAAAATTATATCAAATACAGCGACTGGCTTGTTTAAACATCACAGGAGCCATGAGAACAACACCAACCGCGGCAATGGAATTAATCACGGGTCTGACCCCTCTGGATCTGTACGTTAAGGAGGTTGCGTTAATGGCCATGATACGATTGCACACGGCTGGTGTAAACCTAGAAGTAGGAATGGGTCGATTGAGGCTGGGCCTATGGCGGGAAGCGCTTACTGCGCAACCTCTGCTGCAGGCAACAAGTGATGCAATTGAACCCAGGTTTGTGTTTAATAAACCCTACAAAATACAAATTAAGCAGAACACAGAGTCAGATGCTACAAATGCAATACGGATTTATACAGATGGCTCAAAAACCAAAGAAGGTTCAGGATGTGGAGTGTACTCCAGATCACTAAGCCTAAGGATTAAATGGGGAATGGGAAGAAATACCAGCGTGGTCCAAACAGAACTGGCTGGTATCTCAATCGCCACAAAAGAAATAACGAAGAAAAGAATTTCTGGCAAAAACATTACAATCTGCACTGATAGCAGACAAGCACTATTAGCCTTGAACAGACACCGTGTTACTTCAGGACTAGCACTAGAGTGCCACCAAGATTTAGCCAAAGCCTCGGTAGATAATAACATTATCCTGAGGTGGGTTAAAGGGCACGAAAGGAGTAAAGGTAATCGCATTGCCGACTCTTTAGCCAAGGAAGCGGCTGGACTAAGAATTTTAGGACCAAGTGGCACCCACGGCCTGATGACATCGACAATTGCGGAACTAGTCAAATGTTACACCCATGCCCAATCTTTAAAGAGATGGGATGAAATCAAAGGATGTAATCTTGCCAGGATCACCTTGGGCGACCCTGGGAAGCTGGCGCCGAAGAAATATCTGGCGATGACCAGGAAAAATCTACGCCTTACAGTAGGATTTCTGACTGGCCACTGTCAGCTAAGGAAACACCTACATAATATGGGGCTAGTGGACACACCTCTATGCAGGATGTGTGAACAGGAAGATGAGACTGTCAGGCATATCCTGTGCGAGTGCCCGGAGTTATCGTCAATAAGAGAGTGTGTGTTCGGCGAGTCTTGGCCTACACCTGCCGATATAAAGGAGATGTCTCCCAGCGACCTGTCCACCTTCCTGGAAAGGACAGGATGGACGACGACCTAGGAGGACAACTCCTCGGGAGGATGTACAATGGGTCACATGTGGCCTAAGTGCGTGGGCTTACACTCACCCTCCCTACTCTACAGATACAGATACAGATATGAGTAACACGAATGCTAAAATGGAACGTTCGGACATGACTGAAGGTCTACCGCCGATTCAGGAATATGACCCACGCAACTTCGTACCTTGTAGAAAATATAATAGGACTAAACCGATTACCGGAAAGAGAGTGCAAAAAACTGTTCACTCGAATGAATAGAACACCGACATATCTTCGGGTACGAAGATCCAGTCTGACGAGAAGGCGAATAGCACGGAACGAAAGAGGTGTACTGATGGTTCCAAGAGGAAAAATGAACTTTATAAACCGACGATGGAGAAGAGTAAGATCCCGGCGGATAGACCCATGAAGGTTCGATTCGACAAAGAAAAGGGAAGGATGAATCAAAAAACGTGTACTAATGACGAAGTCACGAAGGAAGGCGCACGGTTTCCTGAATTTTCCGCTTTGAAACGAAAATATGTTGAGCTGGATCATGAGGGTGACTTACCGCAAAAACGTTTGAAATTAGAAAAAGCCGAGATGAATTCTGGAAAAGTGCAAACAAATAAGAACCGCCCCGCACTTTTCAGCGACACACCACCATGGGCAGCAAGATTGATGAAAATTGGACTGTTGGAAGACATGACTGGAGGTCTAAGGCCCATTCAGAAACATGACACACGTATCTTC
The DNA here is from genome assembly GCF_025532065.1 of Leptinotarsa decemlineata. Lineage (NCBI taxonomy): Eukaryota > Metazoa > Arthropoda > Insecta > Coleoptera > Chrysomelidae > Leptinotarsa > Leptinotarsa decemlineata. The sequence goes on along the minus strand of NW_027412710.1, from coordinate 21,799 downwards.
GTACCTCATAGGCGATATGATAAAAGTAATCCGATTACCTGGAAGACAGTGCAGAAAACTATTCATTCGAATGGAAGGACTACAGTCGAAGAGGGGGATAAAGGGTGTTTTGAATTTCCGAATTCAAAACGGAAATATATAAACGTGGATCGCGAAGGTGACCTTCCGGTGAAATGTTGGAACTTGAAGAAAGGAGCACCGAAATCTGATAAAGTGCAAACAATTAAGGATGGTCCTGCACCTTTCAGAGACACACCACCATGGGCAGCAAAATTGATTGAAATGGGACTGTTGGAGCCACTAAACGATTCGTCACCTATTTTCTTGCCGCCTAGAAAAATATTGGGCCCGGAATGAATGACGACATGCAACGAATGTTTGTGAAGTTAAACAAAGGTTTTCTGGATGATAAACCCACCTTAAACTGACGGAGGGTCTTCCCTCGTATCTTGGTATAATAATGCAGATAATGAAATGGATGATGCAACAAATTGTTTTTGGAAGAATGATATTTTGATGTTTGGACCACTGAACGTTTCGTGTCCATTGATAAACGGGAAGTACTGATACTATCAATGGAATACGATGATTTTTAAATACGTGATTAGACAAGGGTTATTGAATATTCACAAACGAATATTATTGTTATTATAAAGGGATACACAGTTATTCAATTTTTTCCATTGTACTATGACAGTCTGCAAAATAAATAAAGTAGCAAGTGGAGAAAATTATTTTTGGCAGTTTCATCAATTTCATAACTGAACAACACGAAATATATGAATAGTACTGGTGTTTTCTCCCAACACTGAACCAATATTCCGATCATTTTGCGATCGAAACACGTGTGGAGGTGTTACAATACGGGTTTGGTGATGAAAAAATACTCCAGTTATATTCAAAACTACAATATGTGGCATAGTGCCTTTCTGACATATTAGGCCATCTTTGTTTTTTCTCTGTCGATGAATTTTGCATTCGTTCACCTTTCATTCGATGTGCTGCACGTTGAGATGCGACTATTGACAACGAAGATGTGGCTTGGTGCCCTTCCGATATGTTAGGCCATCTTTGTTTTCTCTATGTTGATGAATTTTGCATTCATTTCCCTTTCGTTTGATGTGCTGCACGTTGCGATGAACTATGAGTAACGAATATGTGGCTTAGTGCCCCTCTTACATGTGAGGCCATCTTAGTTTTTTCTCTGTCGATGAATTTTGCATTCGCTTCCCTTTCATTCGAAGTGCTGCACGTTGAGATTCAACTATGATTATCGAAGATGTGGCTTAGTGACCCTCTGACATATAACGCCATCATTGTTTTTTTGTCGATGAATTTTGCATTCGTTTCCTGTTCTTCAGATGTCCTGCACGTTGAGATTCATCTATGATTGACGAAGATGTAGCCTAGTGCCCTTCTGACATATTAGGCCATCTTTGTTTTTTCTCTATCGATAAATATTGCATTCATCTCCCTTTCATTTGATGTGCTGCACGTTGAGATTCAACTATGGTTATCGAAGATGTGGCTTAGTGCCCCTCTGTTATATAAAGTGATTTTGGTTTTTTTCCTTTCGATGAAGTTTGCATACGTTTCCTTTTCAATCGATGTGCTGCAGTTGAGATTCAACTATTAATAACGAAGGTGCCCTGCCGATATGTTGGGCCATTTCTGTTTTTTCTCTGTCGATAAGTTTTGCATTCATTTTTCTTTCATTCAATGTGCTGCACGTTGAGATTCAACTATTATTAACGGAGATGTGGTTCAGTGCCTTGTTTTTTCTCTGTCGATAAATTTTTCATTCTTCTGACTTATCACGCCATCTTTATTTTTCCTTTGTCGATGAATTTTGCATTCATTTCCCTTTCATTTGATGAGCTGCACTTTGAGATTCAACTATGAATGAAGAAGATGTGGCCTAGTGCCCTTCTGACATGTTAGGCCATCTTTGATTTTTCTCTGTCGATGATATCTGCATTCGTTTCCCATAACGAATAAACGCACGTAAAACAGTTAAAAGGCATGCAAAACGGTCGAAACGCATGTGAGACGTTCTAAACGCACGTAAAACGGTTGAAACGCATGTAAAACGGTTAAATACTTCACTTTTCCCATTTTTGATCATTAAATAAACAATACGCAACTCCGCGACACCTTCTCCTGATAATGCTAACTTGGTTAACAACGATACGACTCATTATTTTTTTGACATGTAGGAACGCTAGACTTCTGTTAAACCGACTTGTTTTTTTTTAAATGATGTATTTTGAAATGACGTATATATACATTGATACTATGTTTTTTTCTGAAATGATGTATTTTTAGACACCCTGTACACATTGAGGGACCGCATCACTACATTTTGTTGGTTGAGCTTTGATTTTTCATCACTAGTTTCTGCTTTCTCTGAATATTTAATTCGTTTTCATATTTCTCGGAGATATCATTTCTATAGAAAAAATTGTCAAAATCGAATAATAAACCGTGCTGAGAGAATATATTGGTGTATTGGGTTTCAAATCGACCTAGAATTTTAGGAGTTTCATACCCACTTTGCATATTTTCCATATCAGATGTAACCTCTCAATTATCGTCATTACCTTCTTCCGTTCTGCTTGGGTGGTCAGTCAATTTAGAAAGTCATTAACTCCGGCTTTCTGATTGGTTGAGAACTCGTTGCGATAGTGAGAAAAATCCTATATAAACGCCGAAATTTTAACAATTATTCATTGATAGTGGCGGTGTTCAAGAGAATTGTGTGTGTATTGAAATTGACAGTGTTTGTGTGGTAGCAGATTTGGTGTCGATTGAATCGCTGAACAATGGACGGTAAATACTTTATGTCAAAGAGGCCTGTTGCGAACGTTGGGGATAAACGCGAAATCGTTTCAGAATTGAAGAAAGGGAGCCCACCAAGTAAAACAACGGTCGATATCAAAAAGAAGATGAAAGAACTTTTTGGCGATGATTCGGACGAAGAGAATTCAATTATGGCATCAGAGAAGTTCCGTTTGAAAATGTTTTCGCCGTTGAAATCGTCTCCAGGAAGAAATGAATTGGTGGATTCTCAGAAAAAGTTACCAGCATCCGTAAGAACGGAACATTCGGACATGGCTGAAGACCTACCGGCAATTCAGAAAAATGTTCATTCGAATGGAGAGAACACCGACATATATTCTGGTATGAGGATCCAATCTGATGGGGTGGGTAAATGCACGAAGGAGAAAAGGTGTACTGATGGCTCCAAGAGGAAGAATGAACCGTGGAAGCCGACGGAGAATCCGGCGGATAGGCCCATGAAGACGTTTGGCGTTGATAGGGATGAAGTGAATTCAATCCTGGCATCACAGGTGTTCCGTGTGAAAATGTTATCTCCGTTGAAATCGCCTCCAAGAAGAGATGAATTTTTGGAAACTCAGAAAATTATTTCGATAGATATGAGTAACACGAATGCTAAAATGGAACGTTCGGACATGACTGAAGGTCTACCGCCGATTCAGGAATATGACCCACGCAACTTCGTACCTTGTAGAAAATATAATAAAACTAAACCGATTACCGGAAAGAGAGTGCAAAAAACTGTTAACTCGAATGGACAGAACACCGACATATCTTCGGGTACGAAGATCCAGTCTGACGAGAAGGCGAATAGCACGGAACAGAAGAGGTGTACTGATGGTTCCAAGAGGAAAAATGAACTTTGTAAACCGACGATGGAGAAGAGTAAGATCCCGGCGGATAGACCCATGAAGGTTCGATTCGACAAAGAAAAGGAAAGGATGAATCATAAAACGTGTACTAATGACAAAGTCACGAAGGAAGGCGCACGGTTTCCTGAATTTTCCGCTTTGAAACGAAAATATGTTGAGCTGGATCATGAGGGTGACTTACCGCAAAAACGTTTGAAATTAGAAAAAGCCGAGATGAATTCTGGAAAAGTGCAAACAAATAAGAACCGCCCCGCACTTTTCAGCGACACACCACCATGGGCAGCAAGATTAATGAAAATTGGACTGTTGGAAGACATGACTGGAGGTCTGAGGCCCATTCAGAAAATTGACACACGTATCTTCGTACCTCATAGGCGATATGACAAAAGTAATCCGATTACCTGGAAGACAGTGCAGAAAACTATTCATTCGAATGGAAGGACTACAGTCGAAGAGGAGGATAAAGGGTGTTTTGAATTTCCGAATACAAAACGGAAATATATAAACGTGGATCGCGAAGGTGACCTTCCGGTGAAATGTTGGAATTTGAAGAAAGAAGCACCGAAATCTGATAAAGTGCAAACAATTAAGGATGGTCCTGCACCTTTCAGAGACACACCACCATGGGCAGCAGAATTGATAGAAATGGGACTGTTGGAGCCACTAAACGATTCGTCACCTATTTTCTTGCCGCCTAAAAAAATATTGGGCCCGGAATAAATGACGACATGCAACGAATGTTTGTGAAGTTAAACAAAGGTTTTCTGGGTGATAAACCCACTTTAAACTGACGGAGGGTCTTCCCTCGTATCTTGGTATAATAATGCAGATAATGAAATGGATGATGCAACAAATAGTTTTTGGAAGAATGATATTTTGATGTTTGGACCACTGAACGTTTCGTGTCCATTGATAAACGGGAAGTACTGATACTATCAATGGAATACGATGATTTTTAAATACGCGATTAGACAAGGGTTATTGAATATTCACAAACGAATATTATTGTTATTATAAAGGGATACACAGTTATTCAATTTTTTCCATTGTACTATGACAGTCTGCAAAATAAATAAAGTAGCAAGTGGAGAAAATTATTTTTGGCAGTTTCATCAATTTCATAACTGAACAACACGAAATATATGAATAGTACTGGTGTTTTCTCCCAACACTGAACCAATATTCTGATCATTTTGCGATCGAAACACGTGTGGAGGTGTTACAATACGGGTTTGGTGATGAGAAAATACTCCAGTTATATTCAAAACTACAATATGTGGCATAGTGCCTTTCTGACATATTAGGCCATCTTTGTTTTTTCTCTGTCGATGAATTTTGCATTCGTTCACCTTTCATTCGATGTGCTGCACGTTGAGATGCGACTATTGATAACGAAGATGTGGCTTGGTGCCCTTCCGATATGTTAGGCCATCTTTGTTTTCTCTATGTTGATGAATTTTGCATTCATTTCTCTTTCGTTTGATGTGCTGCACGTTGCGATGAATTATGAGTAACGAATATGTGGCTTAGTGACCCTCTTACATGTGAGGCCATCTTTGTTTTTCCTCTGTCGATGAATTTTGCATTCGCTTCCTTTTCATTCGATGTGCTGAACGTTGAGATTCAAATATGATTATCAAAGATGTGGCTTAGTGCCCCTCTGACATATAACGCCATCATTGTTTTTTGTCGATGAATTTTGCATTCGTTTCCTTTTTTTCAGATGTCCTGCACGTTGAGATTCATCTATGATTGACGAAGATGTAGCCTAGTGCCCTTCTGACATATTAGGCCATCTTTGTTTTTTCTCTGTCGATAAATATTGCATTCATCTCCCTTCCATTTGATGTGCTGCACGTTGAGATTCAACTATGATTATCGAAGATGTGGCTTAGTGCCCCTCTGTTATATAAAGCCATTTAGGTTTTTTTCCCTGTCGATGAAGTTTGCATTCGTTTCCTTTTCAATCGATGTGCTGCAGTTGAGATTCAACTATTAATAACGAAGGTGCCCTGCCGATATGTTGGGCCATCTTTGTTTTTTCTCTGTCGATAAGTTTTGCATTCATTTTTTTTTCATTCAATGTGCTGCACGTTGAGATTCAACTATAATTAACGGAGATGTGGTTCAGTGCCTTGTTTTTTCTCTGTCGATAAATTTTTCATTGATTTCCCCTTCATTTAGTGTGCTGCACGTTGAGATTCTGCCCTTCTGACTCATCACGCCATTTTTATTTTTCCTTTGTCGATGAATTTTGCATTCATTTCCCTTTCATTTGATGAGCTGCACGTAAAGATTCAACTATGAATAAAGAAGATGTGGCCTAGTGCCCTTCTGACATGTTAGGCCATCTTTGATTTTTTTCTGTCGATGAAATCTGCATTCGTTTCCCATAACGAATAAACGCACGTAAAACAGTTAAAAGGCATGCAAAACGGTCGAAACGCATGTAAAACCGTCGAATACTTCGCTTTTCCCATTTTTGATCATTAAATAAACAATACGCAACTCCGCGACACCTTCTCCTGATAATGCTAACTTGGTTAACAACGATACGACATATTATTTTTTTGACATGTAGGAACGCAAGACTTCTGTTAAACCGACTTGTTTTTTTTAAATGATGTATTTTGAAATGACCTATATATATATATATATATATATATACATTGATACTATGTTTTTTTCTGAAATGATGTATTTTTAGACACCCTGTACACATTGAGGGACCGCATCACTACATTTTGTTGGTTGAGCTTTGATTTTTCATCACTAGTTTCTGCTTACTCTGAATATTTAATTCGTTTTCATATTTCTCGGAGATATCATTTCTATAGAAAAAATTGTCAAAATCGAATAATAAACCGTGCTGAGAGAATATATTGGTGTATTGGGTTTCAAATCGACCTGGAATTTTATGAGTTTCATACCCACTTTGCATATTTATATATCAGATGTAACCTCTCAATTATCGTCATTACCTTCTTCCGTTCTGCTTGGGTGGTCAGTCAATTTGGAAAGTCATTAACTCCGGCTTTCTGATTGGATGAGAACTCTGTTGCGATAATGAGAAAAATCCTATATAAACGCCAAAATTTTAACAATTATTCATTGATAGTGGCGGTGTTCAATAGAATTGTGTGTGTATTGAAATTGACAGTGTTTGTGTGGTAGCAGATTTGGTGTCGATTGAATCGCTGAACAATGGAGGGTAAATACTTTTTGTCAAAGAGGCCTGTTGCGAACGTTGGGGATAAACGCGAAATCGTTTCAGAATTGAAGAAAGGGAGCCCACCAAGTAAAACAACGGTCGATATCAAAAAGAAGATAAAAGAACTTTCTGGCGATGATTCGGACGAAGAGAATTCAATTATGGCATCAGAGAAGTTCCGTTTGAAAATGTTTTCGCCGTTGAAATCGTCTCCAGGAAGAAATGAATTGGTGGATTCTTAGAAAAAGTTACCAGCATCCGTGAGAACGGAACATTCGGACATGGCTGAAGACCTACCGGCAATTCAGAAAAATGTTCATTCGAATGGAGAGAACACCGACATATATTCTGGTATGAGGATCCAATCTGATGGAGAATCCGGCGGATAGGCCCATGAAGACGTTTGGCGTTGATAGGGATGAAGTGAATTCAATCCTGGCATCACAGGTGTTCCGTGTGAAAATGTTATCTCCGTTGAAATCGCCTCCAAGAAGGGATGAATTTTTGGAAACTCAGAAAATTATTTCGATAGATATGAGTAACACGAATGCTAAAATGGAACGTTCGGACATGACTGAAGGTCTACCGCCGATTCAGGAATATGACCCACGCAACTTCGTACCTTGTAGAAAATATAATAGGACTAAACCGATTACCGGAAAGAGAGTGCAAAAAACTGTTTACTCGAATGAACAGAACACCGACATATCTTCGGGTACGAAGATCCAGTTTGACGAGAAGGCGAATAGCACGGAACAAAAGAGGTGTACTGATGGTTCCAAGAGGAAAAATGAACTTTATAAACCGACGATGGAGAAGAGTAAGATCCCGGCGGATAGACCCATGAAGGTTCGATTCGGCAAAGAAAAGGGAAGGATGAATCAAAAAACGTGTACTAATGACGAAGTCACGAAGGAAGGCGCACGGTTTCCTGAATTTTCCGCTTTGAAACGAAAATATGTTGAGCTGGATCATGAGGGTGACTTACCGCAAAAACGTTTGAAATTAGAAAAAGCCGAGATGAATTCTGGAAAAGTGCAAACAAATAAGAACCGCCCCGCACTTTTCAGCGACACACCACCATGGGCAGCAAGATTGATGAAAATTGGACTGTTGGAAGACATGACTGGAGGTCTAAGGCCCATTCAGAAACATGACACACGTATCTTCGTACCTCATAGGCGATATGACAAAAGTAATCCGATTACCTGGAAGACAGTGCAGAAAACTATTCATTCGAATGGGAGGACTACAGTCGAAGAGGAGGATAAAGGGTGTTTTGAATTTCCGAATTCAAAACGGAAATATATAAACGTGGATCGCGAAGGTGACCTTCCGGTGAAATGTTGGAACTTGAAGAAAGGAGCACCGAAATCTGATAAAGTGCAAACAATTAAGGATGATCCTGCACCTTTCAGAGACACACCACCATGGGCAGCAAAATTGATAGAAATGGGACTGTTGGAGCCACTAAACGATTCGTCACCTATTTTCTTGCCGCCTAGAAAAATATTGGGCCCGGAATGAATGACGACATGCAACGAATGTTTGTGAAGTTAAACAAAGGTTTTCTGGATGATAAACCCACCTTAAACTGACGGAGGGTCTTCCCTCGTATCTTGGTATATTAATGCAGATAATGAAATGGATGATGCAACAAATTGTTTTTGGAAGATTGATATTTTGATATTTGGACCACTGACATATTCTGTCAGTGGTCCTAATATGTCTTTCTGACATATTAGGCCATCTTAGGTGAACGAATTTTGCATTCGTTCACCTTTCATTAGGTATGCTGCACGTTGAGATGCGACTATTGATAACGAAGATGTGGCCTGGTGCCCTTCCGACATGTTAGGCCATCTTTGTTTTTTCTATGTTGATGAAATCTGCATTCGTTTCCCATAACGAATAAACGCACGTAAAACAGTTAAAAGGCATGCAAAACGGTCGAAACGCATGTGAGACGTTCTAAACGCACGTAAAACGGTTGAAACGCATGTAAAACCGTCGAATACTTCGCTTTTCCCATTTTTGATCATTAAATAAACAATACGCAACTCCGCGACACCTTCTCCTGATAATGCTAACTTGGTTAACAACGATACGACTTATTATTTTTTTGACATGTAGGAACGCAAGACTTCTGCACTTTTCAGCGATACACCACCATGGGCAGCAAGATTATTGAAAACTGGACTGTTGGAAGACATGACTGGAGGTCTAAGGCCCATTCAGAAACATGACACACGTATCTTCGTACCTCATAGGCGATATGGCAAAAGTAATCCGATTACCTGGAAAACAGTGCAGAAAACTATTCATTCGAATGGAAGGACTACAGTCGAAGAGGAGGATAAAGGGTGTTTTGAATTTCCGAATACAAAACGGAAATATATAAACGTGGATCGCGAAGGTGACCTTCCGGTGAAATGTTGGAATTTGAAGAAAGAAGCACCGAAATCTGATAAAGTGCAAACAATTAAGGATGGTCCTGCACCTTTCAGAGACACACCACCATGGGCAGCAAAATTGATAGGAATGGGACTGTTGGAGCCACTAAACGATTCGTCACCTATTTTCTTGCCGCCTAGAGAAATATTGGGCCCGGAATGAATGACGACATGCAACGAATGTTTGTGGAGTTAAACAAAGGTTTTCTGGATGATAAACCCACCTTAAACTGACGGAGGGTCTTCCCTCGTATCTTGGTATAATATGCAGATGATAAAATGGATGATGCAACAAATTGTTTTTGGAAGAATGATATTTTGATGTTTGGACCACTGAACGTTTCGTGTCCATTGATAAACGGGAAGTACTGATACTATCAATGGAATACGATGATTTTTAAATACGCGATTAGACAAGGGTTATTGCATATTCACAAACGAATATTATTGTTATTATAAAGGGATACGTAGTTATTCAATTTTTTTCATTGTACTATGACAGTCTGCAAAATAAATAAAGTAGCAAGTGGAGAAAATTATTTTTGGCAGTTTCATCAATTTCATAACTGAACAACACGAAATATATGAATAGTACTGGTGTTTTCTCCCAACACTGAAGCAATATTCTGATCATTTTGCGATCGAAACACGTGTGGAGGTGTTACAATACGGGTTTGGTGATGAGAAAATACTCCAGTTATATTCAAAACTACAATATGTGGCCTAGTGCCTTTCGGACATATTAGGCCATCTTAGGTTAACGAATTTTGCATTCGTTCACCTTTCATTATCATGCATGCATGCATCATGCTGCACGTTGAGATGCGACTATTGATAACGAAGATGTGGCCTGGTGCCCTTCCGACATGTTAGGCCATCTTCGTTTTTTCTATGTTGATGAATTTTGCATTCATTTCCCTTTCGTTTGATGTGCTGCACGTTGCGATGAACTATGAGTAACGAATATGTGGCTTATTACCCCTCTTACATGTGAGGCCATCTTTGTCTTTTCTCTGTCGATGAATTTTGCATTCGCTTCCCTTTCATTCGATGTGCTGCACGTTGAGATTCAACTATGATTATCGAAGATGTGGTTTAGTGCCCCTCTGACATATAACGCCATCTTTGTTTTCTTTGTCGATGAATTTTGCATTCGTTTCCCTTTCTTCAGATGTGCTGCACGTTGAGATTCATCTATGATTGACGAAGATGTGGCCTAGTGCCCTTCTGACATATTAGGCCATCTTTGTTTTTTCTCTGTCGATGAATTTTGCATTCATCTCTCTTTCATTTGATGTGCTGCACGTTGAGATTCAACTATGGTTATCGAAGATGTGGCTTAGTGCCCCTCTGTTATATAAAGCCATTTTTGTTTTTTCCCTGTCGATGAAGTTTGCATTCGTTTCCTTTTCAATCGATGTGCTACAGTTGAGCTTCAACTATTAATAACGAAGGTGCCCTGCCGATATGTTGGGCCATCTTTGTTTTTTCTCTGTCGATAAGTTTTGCATTCATTTTTCTTTCATTCAATGTGCTGCACGTTGGGATTCAACTATAATTAACGGAGATGTGGTTCAGTGCCTTGTTTTTTCTCTGTCGATAAAATTTTCATTCATTTTCCCTTCATTTGGTGCGCTGCACGTTGAGATTCTGCCCTTCTGACTTATCACGCCATCTTTATTTTTCCTTTGTCGATGAATTTTGCATTCATTTACCTTTCATTTGATGAGCTGCACGTTGAGATTCAACTATGAATAAAGAAGATGTGGCCTATTGCCCTTCTGACATGTTAGGCCATCTTTGATTTATCTCTGTCGATGATATCTGCATTCGTTTCCCATAACGAATAAACGCACGTAAAACAGTTAAAAGGCATGCAAAACGGTCGAAACGCATGTGAGACGTTCTAAACGCACGTAAAACGGTTGAAACGTATGTAAAACGGTCGAATACTTCGCTTTTCCCATTTTTGATCATTAAATAAACAATACGCAACTCCGCGACAACTTCTCCTGATAATGCTAACTTGGTTAACAACGATACGACTTATTATTTTTTTGACATGTAGAAACGCTAGACTTCTGTTAAACCGACTTTTTTTTTTAAATGATGTATTTTGAAATGACGTATATATACATTGATACTATGTTTTTTTCTGAAATGATGTATTTTTAGACACCCTGTACACATTGAGGGTCCGCATGACTGCATTTTGTTGGTTGAGCTTTGATTTTTCATCACTAGTTTCTGCTTTCTCTGAATATTTAATTCGTTTTCATATTTCTCGGAGATATCATTTCTATAGAAAAAATTGTCAAAATCGAATAATAAACCGTGCTGAGAGAATATATTGGTGTATTGGGTTTCAAATCGACCTGGAATTTTATGAGTTTCATACCCAATTTACATATTTTCCATATCAGATGAAACCTCTCAATTATCGTCATTACCTTCTTCCGTTCTGCTTGGGTGGTCAGTCAATTTAGAAAGTCATTAACTCCGGCTTTCTGATTGGTTGAGAACTCGTTGCGATAGTGAGAAAAATCCTATATAAACGCCGAAATTTCAACAATTATTCATTGATAGTGGCGGTGTTCAAGAGAATTGTGTGTGTATTGAAATTGACAGTGTTTGTGTGGTAGCAGATTTGGTGTCGATTGAATCGCTGAACAATGGACGGTAAATACTTTTTGTCAAAGAGGCCTGTTGCGAACGTTGGGGATGAACGCGAAATCGTTTCAGAATTGAAGAAAGGGAGCCAACCAAGTAAAACGGTCGATATCAAAAAGAAGATGAAAGAACTTTTTGGCGATGATTCGGACGAAGAGAATTCAATTATGGCATCAGAGAAGTTCCGTTTGAAAATGTTATCGCCGTTGAAATCGTCTCCAGGAAGAAATAAATTGGTGGATTCTCAGAAAAAGTTACCAGCATCCGTAAGAACGGAACATTCGGACATGGCTGAAGACCTACCGGCAATTCAGAAAAATGACTCACGAACCTTCGTACCTTGCAGAAAATATAACAGAACTAAACCGATTACCGGAAGAAGAGTGCTAAAAACTGTTCATTCGAATGGAGAGAACACCGACATATATTCTGGTATGAGGATCCAATCTGATGGGGTGGGTAAATGCACGAAGGAGAAAAGGTGTACTGATGGCTCCAAGAGGAAGAATGAACCGTGGAAGCCGACGGAGAATCCGGCGGATAGGCCCATGAAGACGTTTGGCGTTGATAGGGATGAAGTGAATTCAATCCTGGCATCACAGGTGTTCCGTGTGAAAATGTTATCTCCGTTGAAATCGCCTCCAAGAAGGGATGAATTTTTGGAAACTCAGAAAATTATTTCGATAGATATGAGTAACACGAATGCTAAAATGGAACGTTCGGACATGACTGAAGGTCTACCGCCGATTCAGGAATATGACCCACGCAACTTCGTACCTTGTAGAAAATATAATAGGACTAAACCGATTACCGGAAAGAGAGTGCAAAAAACTGTTCACTCGAATGAACAGAACACCGACATATCTTCGGGTACGAAGATCCAGTCTGACGAGAAGGCGAATAGCACGGAACGAAAGAGGTGTACTGATGGTTCCAAGAGGAAAAATGAACTTTATAAACCGACGATGGAGAAGAGTAAGATCCCGGCGGATAGACCCATGAAGGTTCGATTCGACAAAGAAAAGGGAAGGATGAATCAAAAAACGTGTACTAATGACGAAGTCACGAAGGAAGGCGCACGGTTTCCTGAATTTTCCGCTTTGAAACGAAAATATGTTGAGCTGGATCATGAGGGTGACTTACCGCAAAAACGTTTGAAATTAGAAAAAGCCGAGATGAATTCTGGAAAAGTGCAAACAAATAAGAACCGCCCCGCACTTTTCAGCGACACACCACCATGGGCAGCAAGATTGATGAAAATTGGACTGTTGGAAGACATGACTGGAGGTCTAAGGCCCATTCAGAAACATGACACACGTATCTTCGTACCTCATAGGCGATATGATAAAAGTAATCCGATTACCTGGAAGACAGTGCAGAAAACTATTCATTCGAATGGAAGGACTACAGTCGAAGAGGAGGATAAAGGGTGTTTTGAATTTCCGAATTCAAAACGGAAATATATAAACGTGGATCGCGAAGGTGACCTTCCGGTGAAATGTTGGAACTTGAAGAAAGGAGCACCGAAATCTGATAAAGTGCAAACAATTAAGGATGGTCCTGCACCTTTCAGAGACACACCACCATGGGCAGCAAAATTGATTGAAATGGGACTGTTGGAGCCACTAAACGATTCGTCACCTATTTTCTTGCCGCCTAGAAAAATATTGGGCCCGGAATGAATGACGACATGCAACGAATGTTTGTGAAGTTAAACAAAGGTTTTCTGGATGATAAACCCACCTTAAACTGACGGAGGGTCTTCCCTCGTATCTTGGTATAATAATGCAGATAATGAAATGGATGATGCAACAAATTGTTTTTGGAAGAATGATATTTTGATGTTTGGACCACTGAACGTTTCGTGTCCATTGATAAACGGGAAGTACTGATACTATCAATGGAATACGATGATTTTTAAATACGTGATTAGACAAGGGTTATTGAATATTCACAAACGAATATTATTGTTATTATAAAGGGATACACAGTTATTCAATTTTTTCCATTGTACTATGACAGTCTGCAAAATAAATAAAGTAGCAAGTGGAGAAAATTATTTTTGGCAGTTTCATCAATTTCATAACTGAACAACACGAAATATATGAATAGTACTGGTGTTTTCTCCCAACACTGAACCAATATTCCGATCATTTTGCGATCGAAACACGTGTGGAGGTGTTACAATACGGGTTTGGTGATGAAAAAATACTCCAGTTATATTCAAAACTACAATATGTGGCATAGTGCCTTTCTGACATATTAGGCCATCTTTGTTTTTTCTCTGTCGATGAATTTTGCATTCGTTCACCTTTCATTCGATGTGCTGCACGTTGAGATGCGACTATTGATAACGAAGATGTGGCTTGGTGCCCTTCCGATATGTTAGGCCATCTTTGTTTTCTCTATGTTGATGAATTTTGCATTCATTTCCCTTTCGTTTGATGTGCTGCACGTTGCGATGAACTATGAGTAACGAATATGTGGCTTAGTGCCCCTCTTACATGTGAGGCCATCTTAGTTTTTTCTCTGTCGATGAATTTTGCATTCGCTTCCCTTTCATTCGATGTGCTGCACGTTGAGATTCAACTATGATTATCGAAGATGTGGCTTAGTGACCCTCTGACATATAACGCCATCTTTGTTCTTTTTGTCGATGAATTTTGCATTCGCTTCCCTTTCATTCAATGTGCTGCACGTTCAGATTCAAATTTGATTATCGAAGATGTGGCTTAGTGCCCCTCTGACATATAACGCCATCATTGTTTTTTTGTCGATGAATTTTGCATTCGTTTCCTGTTCTTCAGATGTCCTGCACGTTGAGATTCATCTATGATTGACGAAGATGTAGCCTAGTGCCCTTCTGACATATTAGGCCATCTTTGTTTTTTCTCTATCGATAAATATTGCATTCATCTCCCTTTCATTTGATGTGCTGCACGTTGAGATTCAACTATGGTTATCGAAGATGTGGCTTAGTGCCCCTCTGTTTATAAAGTCATTTTGGTTTTTTTTCCTTTCGATGAAGTTTGCATACGTTTCCTTTTCAATCGATGTGCTGCAGTTGAGATTCAACTAATAATAACGAAGGTGCCCTGCCGATATGTTGGGCCATTTCTGTTTTTTCTCTGTCGATAAGTTTTGCATTCATTTTTCTTTCATTCAATGTGCTGCACGTTGAGATTCAACTATTATTAACGGAGATGTGGTTCAGTGCCTTGTTTTTTCTCTGTCGATAAATTTTTCATTCTTCTGACTTATCACGCCATCTTTATTTTTCCTTTGTCGATGAATTTTGTATTCATTTCCCTTTCATTTGATGAGCTGCACTTTGAGATTCAACTATGAATAAAGAAGATGTGGCCTAGTGCCCTTCTGACATGTTAGGCCATCTTTGATTTTTCTCTGTCGATGATATCTGCATTCGTTTCCCATAACGAATAAACGCACGTAAAACAGTTAAAAGGCATGCAAAACGGTCGAAACGCATGTGAGACGTTCTAAACGCACGTAAAACGGTTGAAACGCATGTAAAACGGTCAAATACTTCACTTTTCCCATTTTTGATCATTAAATAAACAATACGCAACTCCGCGACACCTTCTCCTGATAATGCTAACTTGGTTAACAACGATACGACTCATTATTTTTTTGACATGTAGGAACGCTAGACTTCTGTTAAACCGACTTGTTTTTTTTTAAATGATGTATTTTGAAATGACGTATATATACATTGATACTATATTTTTTTCTGAAATGATGTATTTTTAGACACCCTGTACACATTGAGGGTCCGCATGACTGCATTTTGTTGGTTGAGCTTTGATTTTTCATCACTAGTTTTCTGCTTTCTCTGAATATTTAATTCGTTTTCATATTTCTCGGAGATATCATTTCTATAGAAAAAATTGTCAAAATCGAATAATAAACCGTGCTGAGAGAATATATTGGTGTATTGGGTTTCAAATCGACCTAGAATTTTATGAGTTTCATACCCACTTTGCATATTTTCCATATCAGATGTAACCTCTCAATTACCGTCATTACCTTCTTCCGTTCTGCTTGGGTGGTCAGTCAATTTAGAAAGTCATTAACTCCGGCTTTCTGATTGGTTGAGAACTCGTTGCGATAGTGAGAAAAATCCTATATAAACGCCAAAATTTTAACAATTATTCATTGATAGTGGCGGTGTTCAAGAGAATTGTGTGTGTATTGAAATTGACAGTGTTTGTGTGGTAGCAGATTTGGTGTCGATTGAATCGCTGAACAATGGACGGTAAATACTTTTTGTCAAAGAGGCCTGTTGCGAACGTTGGGGATAAACGCGAAATCGTTTCAGAATTGAAGAAAGGGAGCCCACCAAGTAAAACGGTCGATATCAAAAAGAAGATAAAAGAACTTTTTGGCGATGATTCGGACGAAGAGAATTCAATTATGGCATCAGAGAAGTTCCGTTTGAAAATGTTTTCGCCGTTGAAATCGTCTCCAGGAAGAAATAAATTGGTGGATTCTCAGAAAAAGTTACCAGCATCCGTAAGAACGGAACATTCGGACATGGCTGAAGACCTACCGGCAATTCAGAAAAATGTTCATTCGAATGGAGAGAACACCGACATATATTCTGGTATGAGGATCCAATCTGATGGGGTGGGTAAATGCACGAAGGAGAAAAGGTGTACTGATGGCTCCAAGAGGAAGAATGAACCGTGGAAGCCGATGGAGAATCCGGCGGATAGGCCCATGAAGACGTTTGGCGTTGATAGGGATGAAGTGAATTCAATCCTGGCATCACAGGTGTTCCGTGTGAAAATGTTATCTCCGTTGAAATCGCCTCCAAGAAGAGATGAATTTTGGAAACTCAGAAAATTATTTCGATAGATATGGGTAACACGAATGCTAAAATGGAACGTTCGGACATGACTGAAGGTCTACCGCCGATTCAGGAATATGACCCACGCAACTTCGTACCTTGTAGAAAATATAATAGGACTAAACCGATTACCGGAAAGAGAGTGCAAAAAACTGTTTACTCGAATGAACAGAACACCGACATATCTTCGGGTACGAAGATCCAGTCTGACGAGAAGGCGAATAGCACGGAACAAAAGAGGTGTACTGATGGTTCCAAGAGGAAAAATGAACTTTATAAACCGACGATGGAGAAGAGTAAGATCCCGGCGGATAGACCCATGAAGGTTCGATTCGGCAAAGAAAAGGAAGGATGAATCAAAAAACGTGTACTAATGACGAAGTCACGAAGGAAGGCGCACGGTTTCCCGAATTTTCCGCTTTGAAACGAAAATATGTTGAGCTGGATCATGAGGGTGACTTACCGCAAAAACGTTTGAAATTAGAAAAAGCCGAGATGAATTCTGGAAAAGTGCAAACAAATAAGAACCGCCCCGCACTTTTCAGCGACACACCACCATGGGCAGCAAGATTGATGAAAATTGGACTGTTGGAAGACATGACTGGAGGTCTAAGGCCCATTCAGAAACATGACACACGTATCTTCGTACCTCATAGGCGATATGACAAAAGTAATCCGATTACCTGGAAGACAGTGCAGAAAACTATTCATTCGAATGGAAGGACTACAGTCGAAGAGGAGGATAAAGGGTGTTTTGAATTTCCGAATTCAAAACGGAAATATATAAACGTGGATCGCGAAGGTGACCTTCCGGTGAAATGTTGGAACTTGAAGAAAGGAGCACCGAAATCTGATAAAGTGCAAACAATTAAGGATGATCCTGCACCTTTCAGAGACACACCACCATGGGCAGCAAAATTGATAGAAATGGGACTGTTGGAGCCACTAAACGATTCGTCACCTATTTTCTTGCCGCCTAGAAAAATATTGGGCCGGAATGAATGACGACATGCAACGAATGTTTGTGAAGTTAAACAAAGGTTTTCTGGATGATAAACCCACCTTAAACTGACGGAGGGTCTTCCCTCGTATCTTGGTATATTAATGCAGATAATGAAATGGATGATGCAACAAATTGTTTTTGGAAGATTGATATTTTGATATTGGACCACTGACATATTCTGTCAGTGGTCCTAATATGTCTTTCTGACATATTAGGCCATCTTAGGTGAACGAATTCGCATTCGTTCACCTTTCATTAGGTATGCTGCACGTTGAGATGCGACTATTGATAACGAAGATGTGGCCTGGTGCCCTTCCGACATGTTAGGCCATCTTTGTTTTTTCTATGTTGATGAAATCTGCATTCGTTTCCCATAACGAATAAACGCACGTAAAACAGTTAAAAGGCATGCAAAACGGTCGAAACGCATGTGAGACGTTCTAAACGCACGTAAAACGGTTTGAAAACGCATGTAAAACCGTCGAATACTTCGCTTTTCCCATTTTTGATCATTAAATAAACAATACGCAACTCCGCGACACCTTCTCCTGATAATGCTAACTTGGTTAACAACGATACGACTTATTTTTTTTTTGACATGTAGGAACGCAAGACTTCTGCACTTTTCAGCGATACACCACATGGGCAGCAAGATTATTGAAAACTGGACTGTTGGAAGACATGACTGGAGGTCTAAGGCCCATTCAGAAACATGACACACGTATCTTCGTACCTCATAGGCGATATGATAAAAGTAATCCGATTACCTGGAAGACAGTGCAGAAAACTATTCATTCGAATGGAAGGATTACAGTCGAAGAGGAGGATAGAGGGTGTTTCGAATTTCCGAATTCAAAACGGAAATATATAAACGTGGATCGCGAAGGTGACCTTCCGGTGAAATGTTGGAACTTGAAGAAAGGAGCACCGAAATCTGATAAAGTGCAAACAATTAAGGATGGTCCTGCACCTTTCAGAGACACACCACCATGGGCAGCAAAATTGATAGAAATGGGACTGTTGGAGTCACTAAACGATTCGTCACCTATTTTCTTGCCGCCTAGAAAAATATTGGCCCGGAATGAATGACGACATGCAACGAATGTTTGTGAAGTTAAACAAAGGTTTTCTGGATGATAAACCCACCTTAAACTGACGGAGGGTCTTCCCTCGTATCTTGGTATAATAATGCAGATAATGAAATGGATGATGCAACAAATTGTTTTTGGAAGAATGATATTTTGATGTTTGGACCACTGAACGTTTCGTGTCCATTGATAAACGGGAAGTACTGATACTATCAATGGAATACGATGATTTTTAAATACGTGATTAGACAAGGGTTATTGAATATTCACAAACGAATATTATTGTTATTATAAAGGGATACACAGTTATTCAATTTTTCCATTGTACTATGACAGTCTGCAAAATAAATAAAGTAGCAAGTGGAGAAAATTATTTTTGGCAGTTTCATCAATTTCATAACTGAACAACACGAAATATATGAATAGTACTGGTGTTTTCTCCCAACACTGAACCAATATTCTGATCATTTTGCGATCGAAACACGTGTGGAGGTGTTACAATACGGGTTTTGGTGATGAAAAATACTCCAGTTATATTCAAAACTACAATATGTGGCATAGTGCCTTTCTGACATATTAGGCCATCTTTGTTTTTTCTCTGTCGATGAATTTTGCATTCGTTCACCTTTCATTCGATGTGTGCTGCACGTTGAGATGCGACTATTGATAACGAAGATGTGGCTTGGTGCCCTTCCGTATGTTAGGGCCATCTTTGTTTTCTCTATGTTGATGAATTTTGCATTCATTTCCCTTTCGTTTGATGTGCTGCACGTTGCGATGAACTATGAGTAACGAATATGTGGCTTAGTGCCCCTCTTACATGTGAGGCCATCTTAGTTTTTTCTCTGTCGATGAATTTTGCATTCGCTTCCCTTTCATTCGATGTGCTGCACGTTGAGATTCAACTATGATTATCGAAGATGTGGCTTAGTGACCCTCTGACATATAACGCCATCTTTGTTCTTTTTGTCGATGAATTTTGCATTCGTTTCCTTTCATTCAATGTGCTGCACGTTCACATTCAAATTTGATTATCGAAGATGTGGCTTAGTGCCCTCTGACATATAACGCCATCATGTTTTTTTGTCGATGAATTTTGCATTCGTTTCCTGTTCTTCAGATGTCCTGCACGTTGAGATTCATCTATGATTGACGAAGATGTAGCCTAGTGCCCTTCTGACATATTAGGCCATCTTTGTTTTTTCTCTATCGATAAATATTGCATTCATCTCCCTTTCATTTGATGTGCTGCACGTTGAGATTCAACTATGGTTATCGAAGATGTGGCTTAGTGCCCCTCTGTTATATAAAAGTCATTTTGGTTTTTTTCCTTTCGATGAAGTTTGCATTCGTTTCCTTTTCAATCGATGTGCTGCAGTTGAGATTCAACTATTAATAACGAAGGTGCCCTGCCGATATGTTGGGCATTTCTGTTTTTTCTCTGTCGATAAGTTTTGCATTCATTTTTCTTTCATTCAATGTACTGCACGTTGAGATTCAACTATTATTAACGGAGATGTGGTTCAGTGCCTTGTTTTTTCTCTGTCGATAAATTTTTCATTCTTCTGACTTATCACGCCATCTTTATTTTTCCTTTGTCGATGAATTTTGCATTCATTTCCCTTTCATTTGATGAGCTGCACTTTGAGATTCAACTATGAATAAAGAAGATGTGGCCTAGTGACCTTCTGACATGTTAGGCCATCTTTGATTTTTCTCTGTCGATGATATCTGCATTCGTTTCCCATAACGAATAAACGCACGTAAAACAGTTAAAAGGCATGCAAAACGGTCGAAACGCATGTGAGACGTTCTAAACGCACGTAAAACGGTTGAAACGCATGTAAAACGGTCAAATACTTCACTTTTCCCATTTTTGATCATTAAATAAACAATACGCAACTCCGCGACACCTTCTCCTGATAATGCTAACTTGGTTAACAACGATACGACTCATTATTTTTTTGACATGTAGGAACGCTTAGACTTCTGTTAAACCGATTTTTTTTTTTTAATGATGTATTTTGAAATGACGTATATATATACATTGATACTATGTTTTTTTCTGAATGATGTATTTTAGACACCCTGTACACATTGAGGACCGCATCACTACATTTTGTTGGTTGAGCTTTGATTTTTCATCACTAGTTTCTGCTTTCTCTGAATATTTAATTCGTTTTCATATTTCTCGGAGATATCATTTCTATAGAAAAAATTGTCAAAATCGAATAATAAACCGTGCTGAGAGAATATATTGGTGTATTGGGTTTCAAATCGACCTAGAATTTTATGAGTTTCATACCCACTTTGCATATATTTCCATATCAGATGTAACCTCTCAAATACCGTCATTACTTCTTCCGTTCTGCTTGGGTGGTCAGTCAATTTAGAAAGTCATTAACTCCGGCTTTCTGATTGGTTGGGAACTCGTTGCGATAGTGAGAAAAATCCTATATAAACGCCGAAATTTCAACAATTATTTCATTGATAGTGGCGGTGTTCAAGAGAATTGTGTGTGTATTGAAATTGACAGTGTTTGTGTGGTAGCAGATTTGGTGTCGATTGAATCGCTGATCAATGGACGGTAAATACTTTTCGTCAAGAGGCCTGTTGCGAACGTTGGGGATGAACGCGAAATCGTTTTAGATTGAAGAAAGGGAGCCAACCAATGTAAAACGGTCGATATCAAAAAGAAGATGAAAGAACTTTTTTGGCGATGATTCGGACGAAGAGAATTCAATTATGGCATCAGAGAAGTTCCGTTTGAAAATGTTATCGCCGTTGAAATCGT
>NW_027412708.1:0-3161 GCF_025532065.1 Leptinotarsa decemlineata | reverse complement strand
GTTTACATGTCGTAGTTGGATGAGCATGACGCATTGTTCTTATTATCCTTTTTTAAGATAGAAATGCCCCTACAAAGTGACAAGATGACCCCTAAAAGATCACGCCATATTGCAGAGTTGACTGAACTATTCCCAAATATAATAGTCCCAAGATGTCTGTTGATACAATTTTTTTTTCTATTAAGGCTGAGGCCATTTTCAAGACTATATCATTTGATTTGCGGAGGTACAGGCGTCTTCAATGTCACTCAGAAACGCTTTAAACAATAGTGGCCCCAAGAATGAACCCTGTGGAACTCATGTATTTATTATTCTTGAATCTGATTTCTCATTATTCACTACTGTCGTCTGTGTTCTGTTTGGCAAATAGGTATGATGTTACCCATTGAAGCGGAACTCCCCTAACGCCTAATCCTTCCAATTTCATGATTAACAAATGATGATCAACAGTATCAAGAGCCCGACTGTTCTGAAGCACAGAACAGTCCTAGAACATGATTTCTATCATTGAGAGCACTGTAGATAAACTCTAGGCAATCATAAATTGCTCTATACTGGGTGCCTGGATACTTGGGAATCACAGATGTATTGTTAGCAAAATCTATTGCTTGACTGAAGCGGAAAATGGATCAAGAAGATACATAAAGAGTACTGCAAAAAAACACCAGGTAACGCAAAGCCGTTCGAAAAAATAACTGAAAAACCGCTTCAACACCACAGAGACCAGATCAGGATAATTATAGGGCTCCTCACATTGTCTTACACTCAGATGGAAGTAATGGATCACCAAAATTATGCCTTGAAGAATACTACAAACATCCAACAAAGGATCTGTAGAAAATAGTCCTTCCATTAGCATTGTGTGATAATGTGGAACCAAGCTTTATGGCCATAAAAATGTATTCAATTTACAAAAATGGTTTTCAGTATTGATTTCGGAACATAACGAATAATGTTTTGTAATGAGTGTCAATATATGTCATTTTTCTATCCATTTCACCAAACCAAAACCAATGCCGGTAACCTATTTATCAAAATTCTGTTAATAACGATTAAAAAATTAATACCCAAAAGCCTAACGGTCTGTGAAAATGGTAAAACGGACAAATCTAGCGAACTCCTAGATTTTCAAATAATGCCAATTTTCAGTTTTCAATCGTTGTCAATATCAATGTCAGTTTTGTTTAATTTCCATAGAAATATCCTAACCACGTAGGATGTACGAGACATTAATAGAAGAATGATGACATGTACTTACCTTGTTCCAAGAGAAGATGTCCCTGAAAAGTTCACGACCGACAGAACAAGAAAAACTGTCGTTGCTAAGAATAAGAACTTGTCTAAATACAAACTTCGTCCCTTCCCCCACCCCCTCCACGTAGACAACTCTGATATTTTGATTGGATTTTTGGATGGTAAACATCTTGTGTTATCTTTTCTTTCTTGATAATTTCGGTGAGGTCAGTGGTTTCGAATCAATTGCAATTTTAAACAGGTTATCGTTAATGTTCATTTATTATGAAATTGAGTGTCACAGCAATGAGTGCGACCTCAGCAGAGAGAATATATTTTTCCATGATGAATCATGGAAAAATATATTCTCTCTGCTGAGGTCGCACTCATTGCTGTGACACTCAATTTCATAATAAATGAACATTAACGATAACCTGTTTAAAATTGCAATTGATTCGAAACCACTGACCTCACCGAAATTATCAAGAAAGAAAAGATAACACAAGATGTTTACCATCCAAAAATCCAATCAAAATATCAGAGTTGTCTACGTGGAGGGGGTGGGGGAAGGGACGAAGTTTGTATTTAGACAAGTTCTTATTCTTAGCAACGACAGTTTTTCTTGTTCTGTCGGTCGTGAACTTTTCAGGGACATCTTCTCTTGGAACAAGGTAAGTACATGTCATCATTCTTCTATTAATGTCTCGTACATCCTACGTGGTTAGGATATTTCTATGGAAATTAAACAAAACTGACATTGATATTGACAACGATTGAAAACTGAAAATTGGCATTATTTGAAAATCTAGGAGTTCGCTAGATTTGTCCGTTTTACCATTTTCACAGACCGTTAGGCTTTTGGGTATTAATTTTTTAATCGTTATTAACAGAATTTTGATAAATAGGTTACCGGCATTGGTTTTGGTTTGGTGAAATGGATAGAAAAATGACATATATTGACACTCATTACAAAACATTATTCGTTATGTTCCGAAATCAATACTGAAAACCATTTTTGTAAATTGAATACATTTTTATGGCCATAAAGCTTGGTTCCACATTATCACACAATGCTAATGGAAGGACTATTTTCTACAGATCCTTTGTTGGATGTTTGTAGTATTCTTCAAGGCATAATTTTGGTGATCCATTACTTCCATCTGAGTGTAAGACAATGTGAGGAGCCCTATAATTATCCTGATCTGGTCTCTGTGGTGTTGAAGCGGTTTTTCAGTTATTTTTTCGAACGGCTTTGCGTTACCTGGTGTTTTTTTGCAGTACTCTTTATGTATCTTCTTGATCCATTTTCCGCTTCAGTCAAGCAATAGATTTTGCTAACAATACATCTGTGATTCCCAAGTATCCAGGCACCCAGTATAGAGCAATTTATGATTGCCTAGAGTTTATCTACAGTGCTCTCAATGATAGAAATCATGTTCTAGGACTGTTCTGTGCTTCAGAACAGTCGGGCTCTTGATACTGTTGATCATCATTTGTTAATCATGAAATTGGAAGGATTAGGCGTTAGGGGAGTTCCGCTTCAATGGGTAACATCATACCTATTTGCCAAACAGAACACAGACGACAGTAGTGAATAATGAGAAATCAGATTCAAGAATAATAAATACATGAGTTCCACAGGGTTCATTCTTGGGGCCACTATTGTTTAAAGCGTTTCTGAGTGACATTGAAGACGCCTGTACCTCCGCAAATCAAATGATATAGTCTTGAAAATGGCCTCAGCCTTAATAGAAAAAAAAATTGTATCAACAGACATCTTGGGACTATTATATTTGGGAATAGTTCAGTCAACTCTGCAATATGGCGTGATCTTTTAGGGGTCATCTTGTCACTTTGTAGGGGCATTTCTATCTTAAAAAAGGATAATAAGAACAATGCGTCATGCTCATCCAACTACGACATGTAAA
>NW_027412707.1:0-22365 GCF_025532065.1 Leptinotarsa decemlineata | reverse complement strand
AATTTTCGATTTACGAACAAGTTTTTCTGTCCGAAGGATGAAAACGCATTAAATTAGTTTTTTTGTATTGAAGAAGATCATTAAGTCCCACACCAGCTGATAAATTCTCAAAATAATATCACAATTTGGTTTAGGGGGTCTTAATTTTTTTATACCAATAAAGATTATATCTGCATTCATAACCGCAAGAATGCACGTCTGTTTCTCGATTTCATTTACATAGTAGGAGATTTGAGCCGGTTCTAAGCCTCCCCCCACCACTATGACGTATTAATTGCTTTTTTATTGGTTGTTGTTTGGTGAAGTCAATGTGATGTGACCTTGAAGGGTGTGGTGTATGGATCGTTCAGAAATTTTTTCCGGTTCTAATCCTCCCCCCACCAATATGACGTGTTATTTGCTTTTTTTTGTTGTGCAGTGAAGTCAAGGCGTTGTGACCTTGAAGTGTCTGGTGCATGGATCGTTCAGATTTTTTTTTTCATATGAGATTTTGTGTGTGTGTGTGTGTGTGTGTGTGTTAGAGAATGCACGGTACAGGGTTTCATCATGTGCTTGTTTGTCTATGTACAAACATACGTCTGCATACTTCGAAGATCCTCCAAGTAATGAATGCTCCATCGGTGTGAGGGCACCAAGTTAGTAGTGGAGTGACGTCACAGCAATAACCGTTCAACGGCTAGAGAGCGACATGTTCACTCCACGACGTGTGGCAGAGTAATGCGTATTCATCGGTCTGCTCTCACCTCCCTCGATGTAGTGAAGGATGTGACGTAACGCCCCAGACTCGCCATCAATGGTGACACGCAGGCGGGCGAGGACTGTGCTAACGTCTGTCTTCTCCGAGAGCGCAACGACAATTGCTTGTTCGGCTATCGCTCTCGAAGCAGTGAATGATGTGACGTAACGCATCACCCTACCCTCGCTATTGATGGTGACACGCAGGCGGGCGAGGACTGTGCAAACGTCTGCCCTCTCCGAGAGCGCAACGATCACTGCTTGCTCGTGCCGGCAACTGTTATCGCATCAAATTGGGAGATGGGCTTGGCTGTGACGTCAGGCATCTCTAGTGGATAGCAACTAGCAATGTGAACCTTTCACGGTTTCATGGTGGGGGTGACTCGCACTGTTTAATATAAAAGAAATGCCTGGCACACTATGAAATCAGTAGACGAATATATCTGCAGCAGTTAGCAATTGGTAGAGTGTTATTCAGTTCGTAATAGAAGGAAGACGGTGAGTGTATTTGTCTGTTGGAAATTGTTTATATTTTCATATATATTATCATCATGTCCGTTTCAAAAGTAGACTTGAATAAAATTAATAATTTGATTGTACAGGAGGTTGAAATACTAGAGCAAAAGGCCTTATCATCATTGCCAATTGATGAAGTGTACATAATTAAAAATATGTCAACTTATTCTACACGATTTGGTAAATCAATTTTATTAACTTTGCAAGATGTGAGCAATGATAAATTATTTAAAACATGGCTACCAAAACGTATTTCGTTGCAATTCAGTGATGACGATATATCTTGTATCAACTCATCAGGTGGTAAATATACGATGGTGTATTTAGGACAGAGCCAACAAAGTTTTGCTGGCATGAAAACGCGATCTCTAGTTAAATTCAATATGATTGAATAATAATTGTAATAATTTATAGCGAATTTCTTTAGGTCATAGCTTACAAAGTTTTTTGGTGTGAAAACGCTAACTCTAGTCAAATTCAATATGATTGAATAATAATAGTAATTATAATGAATTTCTTATTGTTTTTATTAATATTCATATATTAGATGATAATTATATGGAAATATAAACATTACTAACTTAGTTGAATACACCCACTTTGTAACTACAAGTAAAATGGGAATGTGAGTATTATATCACTGAAAAATTGGAGGTTGCTTATTGTTTTTTTTATTCGATTTCAGTTCCACCATTTAAAGATGTGGATGCAGTACGCAAGTCAAGATTGGGTCGATGTTGTAGATCTCAAATCATCGGTTCAACATTTGTCGTCTAAATTGAAGGTGTTGGGTGATGGAGCCGAACATGCAAGCAATTATGATATGAGTGTATGCTATGATGAAAAACAAATCGAATTATGCCTTCGTGATGCTGAGAAGTATTGGAGTGGTGCAGAAGTTTGTAACAAATTTTTGGATAATGAATTGGAATTGTGGCAACTTTGTGAGGTTATGATTGAACTGAACCTAAGAAGATTCCTGTATAGCCTCCAACCATACTTGCCAGAATGGATTATTCATCACTTTGAATTGAATGATGAAAATCGAGAGGAAATTGAAGATGGTCGCGAAAATGATGATTATGAGGAAGAAGTTATTTTAGATAGTCTGTATGTTCCTGTAAATCATAAATAATGTCAAATAAAAAACTTTGTATTATTTTCATGTTTTATTTATTTAAATCTCATGAAATACAATAGAAAATGATTACAAAACAATAAATATGATATAAAATACAATACATGATATAAGTCAGTTACAAATAAAAAAAAGATCATAAAACAGTATATGATAGAGTGAAAAAAGTGTCAATATCTGCTATGAACTGAACCATCCAATGCATTGTATGTTAAAACTGTATCATGCAAAATTAATGCATATACTTTAGTGTTGTCTGGAAACTTGGTCTTCCTCGTCTCAAACTCAATCTTTATATCAATAGTTGATGATTTTGTTGCATTCGGTTGATGGGAACAATCGATGACGAATAGTGGATTCTCTCTAAATTGCCCAATGTCCATCAGAGGTTCACTCATATCTTTATCATAATAACTTCGCTGGAAACTCTCAAAAGCATAATAAGCAGGAGCATCAAGTTTTTTATCGAAATTCAAATTCCAACGCTCATATGGATAAACTTCAGAATTCAAGTATACTCGAATACTATTGATATCAGCAGTTGTGAATTTTGTAATATCCTGTGTTCTATCTTCAGATGTGGTAGTACTTTGGAATGCGATGATGACAAAACGAGGAGTTTCCAATGCATTAGTTGTTTTGATGGCCCATATGTCTGAAGAAGTCCCACGTAATGATGGTAGTTCATAGAGGTCCCACATACGATACGCCAACTTGATTTTGGCATTCAGACCGCTTTTGTTTATTCTACTCAAAAGTTTGAGCTTGTGTTTATCATCTGGTACAATATGTCTTATTTTCCATTCGATTTTATTTATTTCCAAATCAGCATCAACCTCACCTATATACGAGTTTTTGAATGATCGAGCGATAATCAAAATCAATTCCTGTTTGGCATTCAAGATACTTTTGTTGTAATCTTCAGCAAAACCCATCAAATATTTCAGTGGTAGTTTTCCACTAAAAACATGACTGTTTGTATCCAAGATATCTTGCTTCAATTGTGAAAGTCCCCAACCAGATGTCAATAATGTGTTAGCATGAGATTGTCCAAATGATATCATGGTTTTCATTGTAGATGTTATCCCAGGTTTTCTAACAACAGCCACTTGTTCACCACCCATTTCATAACGAATTTCGTCAAAGAGAAATGCAATTGCATTATTCGAGAGATAGCATGTTTTCGCTACATCTTTGGGGGTGAATTTACCTTCTATGTAAATGAAGCTGTCGGCAATATCTAGTATAACATCTTGATTATTGATTGCAATTCTGATTTCATCCGAATTCCTGAATAGCGGTGATCCATAGGGCTTATATGTGTGCTCATGTAAACTTATGAGAGAATGATCGAGCACTGGTTCATTGAATATATTCAACTTTTCACTGTTTGTTTCGAGCACCATTGTTATTTTCTCACTTTCAATCCAATCGATTTCAAAAATTTAAGATCACTCACAGACAGAGCGTTATGTGCTAACTGTTTAGCATACACTTGTGGAATGAGCTTCTTTTTATGCACACTTTTCTTTTTATGCACACCTTTCTTTTTGATAGTGCAACTCGTTTGGGATTGTTCAATGCGATTTTGTCTATTGTAAATGAAACCCATAACAACAGTTATTCGATTTTCTTCAATTCCAAAATAATGAAAATCTCTTCTTCACTTCCAAAATCGATAAGGTTATTTTTTTCATCCAAAATACGCACTGTAATGTTGTGAATCAATTGACGACCTTCTGGACTGACAGGCATATATATAATACTGTGTGGTTCTTTAGTAAGATTGTAGCCAGGTTCAACATCAATATCGAATGAGAAAAGAATGTGAGATTCTTCACCATTTATATATGAACCTGATATTATATTGCAATCTAAGCGGATAAGTCTCACAGTTGTAATGTTTATTGGTAATGATGATTCATGTATCTGATTTGGTGGAAATATTCCATGAGCGAACCCCATCATTTCTGCTATAGAATTTGGATGTGTCAGATCAATTTCATATTTGGATCGCATTTCACATTTGAATGTATTATTATTGGCGTGTAGATAGAAAATATCATCTGCAACGACATCATTTGGTTTTTTATCATGAAACAATCTGAACATGATATGTTTCTGTATGACGGCATTGATCTCTTCTATTTCGTAAGCACCACATGGAATTTCAATTGTCAACTTTTGGGGTATCGATGAGTTGTCATTACTGATTCTAAAACTAACTAAGTTATTAGCTTCAGTTATATTATTGATTGTATTGCATCCATAGAATCCCAAAAGTCCTAATCCATAACGACTGTTCCTATCCAATTCAATTGGTGGAAAAAAATCCGCACTCAAGACACTTGTCCCGACAGCTTGTAGCTCGAACTTTCGTGACATGACTGATGAATATTTTGAAACACATTTCAATTTATTATTGTACACAGCAACAGCACATTTGAGACAATTTACACTTTTTGGAAGGTGTTGTATTGTAATAAGTATCATTTTTATTGATACCAATATTCACATCCTCTATATTACAAATACAACACATAGATTTTCGAGGTATAGGACCATCATTAACATCCGAATCTGAATTTTGATCGTGGTGGTGCTCATAACAATATCTATGTTTCATTATATCGATGTCATCTTGCAGATGCTTAGGCAACTTTTCCCAAACATATGCAATCTCATGTGCAACACATGCAAGTATCACTTCCTTAGGCATATTTGCAAGCATCACTTTATCCATTTTTTTCAAGGTACCATATTTTGAAAACATTCTAAGTGAAAACCCCATTCCCTTGATAGCCTCCCGATCCAGTTTTGGTGTTGAATCCATTTTTATTTGGAAAATTATTTAGAGAGAAACTGCAAGCACAAGTGACCACAGAGAACTGTATTAAATTTCTGTTGTCGATCATAGTTATATTTGATTTTTACATTCGAACATTTTCGAAAGAATCGAGTCAATTCCAATGGTGGGGGTAGATCTCCAAAACTATCGAAATATGTGACTTCTTTCCCACATTTTTTATATGCCACCCAATGTGTTCCTGGTCCACTTATTCCATCTAAATTAACAATAGCTGTCTCGTTTTGTTTTGGACCTGAAGATGGTAATCTATCACGCATAAAAACACCACGAAAATGTGGAATTTTCATTTTTTGTGCATAATAACTGAGATCGAGATCAGTAAGAGGCCTCTGAGGTAGGGGTTCAATCAGTTTTTTGTTTTGTTTGTGGCTTTGTATGGTTTTAAATATAGTCCTAAACCTTTACGGTATGGTTTGAGATATATTCCACTTCCGCGTTTGCCTAATGCTACAGCCTCCATGGTTTTATTGTGACGATTGGCTTCCATTAAAGCCGCTCTGCTGGCTTTTGCCGAATTCACGGCCTTGGTAATACCAGCAGCGGCTCCCGCCAAACTTCCTAGTGCGGATAGTCCAGCAAAAATTGGTATCAATGGTAAAAGTCCACCGATCTTGGGAACAGGAATTATGCGTGGTGTGCGGATTTTCTTCTTTCCACCGGCAGCTTTAAGGTATTTACGTGCCGCCTGCAATGCCACAGTGATAGCTTTTTTGCTATTATTCGTCACAAATTGATTCCCACCAGCTTTCTTCAATACATTTCGCACTTTATGGACTATCCCAGCACCAAATGCAACTTTTTTAATATTATTTTTCTTCGATTGTTTCCTCTTACATTTTTTCTTATTGGTACTACAACCCATGCCCATATGTCTTTTCGCTTTCATAATGTTGGTGACAAGTAATGCAGCTGCTCTTTCCCCAATACTCGCGTCCTTTGATTTAACCCTATCCCAAGCGCTGTATTCAAGTTCTTTGTCGGCTAAATGTCTTGCTGCAAGATCAGATGGATGCTTAGAATATTGAATATCGTGTTTTTTGCATTCAATATCTAATTTATTGATTCCAGGATCGTTACGAGCTAAACGTTGTTTCAATTTTGTACCCGGTCCACAGTATTGATATCCTCCAGGTAGATGTAATTCGAAAGGAAGTTTGTTTATTAAATCATTAACAAAACCACAACCTCTTTTAATTTTACGATCACTTTCAATACGTCCGTATCGTTTGATGGTACACATTGAAATGAATAAGCTAATAACATTTATATAGTCTCCAACCACGGCACGATGCGCATTGTAAAACAGAAAGAAAAGTTTGCTGTAGATAATCTAGATGAGAAATTTGGGTGTGGATTGAATGGACAAAGAGTATTCAGACATGGTCCACTACTTCCATCATCAGTTCGAGGACTCATTATAGGACCTTCAAATTGTGGAAAGACGAATGCAATGATATCACTATTAACACATCCACAAGGATTGAGATTTAGAAATGTGTATCTCTATTCGAAGTCACTCAATCAACCTAAATATCAGTACTTGCGAAGTGTTTTGGAACCTATAAAAGGATTAGGTTTTTATACATTCAGCAATAATGCAGAAATAGTGGAACCCTCCGACGCTAAGCCTAATTCTGTTTTCATTTTCGATGATGTGATATGTGAAAAGCAAGATATTATTAGATCATATTTCTGTATGGGACGTCATAAGGATGTTGATTGTTTTTATCTAGCACAGACATATTCACGGGTACCCAAACAGTTAGTGCGTGACAATACCAATTTCATTATAATGTTCAAACAAGATGAGACGAATTTACATCACATTTATTCAGATCATGTTTCACCCGATGTAACATTCAAACAATTCCAATTGATGTGTGTTAAATGCTGGGAGGATCAATATGGATTTCTAGTAATTGATAAGGATAGAAAAATAGATGAAGGTAGATATCGCAAAGGATTCGATAGTTTTATATACCCATGATCTTGTTTTTGAAACTTATTCGATCACTGAATATTGTAGAGGTCACTTCATCAACGAATTGAGCTATAATTTAAAAAGGGCATTATGAATACAAAAAACGATTCTGAACATAAAAACAATGAAATGAATTTGAAACGTCAACTAGTAGAGACAACAGAAGCTGTCAGACAGAAATTCAACTCTATCAAGAATGATAATATTGAAAATCGTTCGACACTTGAAAGATTGTATGAGCCCATAATGAAACCATTGAATGTTTTATCATCAAACGCTACTTCTAAATCAGCAGTGTTATCACCAAATCGTGGATCTGTTCAATCTACTTCAAATTATCCCATGAGTACTCCAATAAGAAGAAAACAATCTTTTGATGGTGTATCATCTGTGAATAGTGACACGAGCACACTTCAAGACGATATGAGAACAACTCTATTCGAAACACCATCATCGTCCCACATCGATTCCTCGGATCCTGACATCTCACCTGTTATGAATGAAAGTGGTGAAGATGTTTTGATGAAACATTTGAATAATGTAAAATCTAGAAATCCAGCATATGATGGAACATTTGGCGTACGTATGGATCCAATTACACAAAAGCTGAAAATGGGAAGTCTAGTGGTACATTTCAAAGATGGAAACATTTCATTTTGGGATGCTAATAAAGTGAAAAAATATGAATGCGCAGGTAGTCCAGAATTATATGATATGATCTTTTTGAAGAATCCACAAGATGTTGATAATGAAGAAACTCGTCAAGTATATTCCAAAATATTGAAAATAACGAATGCTCCATATAAACAATATCATCTGAAGAATGGTTTTAAAAATACAAATTCTAAAAAATTTCGTGAAGTCATCAAACCACTATTAGACTCACGACAATATCCAATTAGGAGTAGAAGTAAAATTGGTGGAGCACTCAAACGAGTGAAAATGGAGAAAACATATAATTCTAAACCTGCGAATTATGTGTACTGGAATTCACCGAAAGAGTTAGTTGCTCGCCTACGACTATTGGTAGCATCAAAGTCAGCTGGACATACCGGACATGATAATGAAATAATTTCAATAATTGAAGAATTACGTGAAGAAGGTATAATATATTAATATATATCCACAAGTAATGATCACTGTCACATCATCATTCAATGCAGTAACATTATCACTTTTTTTCTCTTTAATCATATTGAAATAGAATGACTAATGAAGTAAGTGATATCAAACGACAAGTTGTTAATGAATTACATAGACCTGCAAGACGTAATTTTCGTAGAAGAATAACTACCATCAAAGGTTTTGCAGATCTATGGCAAATAGATCTAGCTGAACTACAACCTTATGCAAAAAGTAATGAAGGATACCGATATATACTTGTAGTAATTGATTGTTACTCAAAATATCTATGGACTGTGCCAGTTAAAGATAAAACAGGTAGTACAATAACTAATGCAATGAAATATGTACTGAAGAAAGCCAAATTTTCCCCTAAACATATACAAAGCGATCAAGGGAAAGAATTTTTTAATAGAAGCTTCTCATCTCTCATGCGAGAATATAATATCAATCATTATTCAACATTCAGCACAAAGAAGGCAGCTATAGCAGAAAGAGTGATTCGTACAATAAAGGCATGGCTCTACAAGGAATTTTCGATGAGAGGTCACCACAAATGGCTTGATATTCTTCCAATTATAACTAGTAGATATAATAATAAAGTTCATCGTACAATAGGTATGGCACCCATCAATGTTGATTCAACAACAAAATTGAAATTCAAGGGTATCAATGGAATTGGAGGAAGACAAAGTAAACCCAAATTCCAATTGAATGATATTGTACGTATAAGTAAATACAAAAATATTTTTGAAAAGTCTTACACTGCGAATTTTACCACGGAGCTATTCAAGATTGTTAAAATTAATAAAACCATCCCAACGACTTATAATCTTGAAGATATGAATGAACAGCCGATTAGAGGATGTTTTTACGAAGAAGAGTTATTACGAACCGAGAATCCTGACGTATATCTGATTGAGAAGGTGTTGAAGAGAAGAAAAAATAAAGTATATGTAAAGTGGTTAGGTCTTCCTAGCGAACAAAATTCTTGGATTGATGAATCAAATATGGTTTAAATGTATCTAATAGTGACTTTTATGAATAAAGTAATATTAAAGTTCATTATTGTTTTCATTTCAATTATAAGTATGTGAATTGAAAAATATTGCAGCGGTAAACATTGCCCCAGCCATTCGCAATGTTCTGTGTATACCAAACCAAATTAATTGTATACTCCATTCCCGCTTATATTTTTCAACTCACGATATTGAAAACACATTATCATTCCCAAAACTAATCGCCGTCACTTTGAAATGCAGTATCCAACTCTTTTTGCCAATTATCTCTCACTGATAATGCCGTCTCATAAAGCTTAGTCGACTCCTCAAGCTCAGCCTGAGCTTGCATTCTCGAACGTTGATGGAATTGCTTATCTTTACCTATTTTTGAACGGAGTTCATCAGCATCTTTAGACATTCTAGCCAATTCAACCTTCGCTAATGCAATCTTGGCATCTAATGCTTCAAGAGTTTCATTATTAGCATTAATAGCTCGCTCACTCTTTTCAAGTTCAGCAATAGTCATCTGTGCCTTTACAAGACGGTATTTTGCTTTCCTTTTCATTTCCCCAAACCGATGGAGGGGACTGAAAGAAGATAGCGGTTCAGCTTTCAAATCACTCTTCATTTCTTTAGGAGTACCTTTTGGCTTCCTCTTCGATCTGTCACTTTTCGTTGCGGGTTTTTTCTGTCGCACAACACTTTTGGATTCTTTCTTTTCTTTAAAGTCAGTGACAATCGATGAAGATGCCTTAGTAACCTTCCTCTTGATTGTTCTAGATTTCTTATCAACACCAAGAGGAAGGGTAGATGAAGAGTGTTTGAGTGATGATAATTGCGAAACGATCGGATTTTCAATAATAATTTGCTCATTTGGTTCTGGCACATCTGCAAAGTTAACGAAGTCGTTAATATCAAAATCATTTATCGAATCTTGACTCGATAAATGTAATACTGGAATATTTTCAAAATCAGTCTGATCGATATCAACAAGTGGTGAACCATCTTCAGCAATCAATAGCGGCATAGAGCTCATGATTATTAAGGTCTGAGGAATGATATGTGATAGCAATAGAATGTGGATAGGAAAGGTGATGATGTTACTGAGACCTCACCATTTATAGAAGAAAATAAACTAGCGCATGCGCTCTTTCATCAACTGGCACATGCGCTCTCTCACTAAACTATTCACGCATGTAACAATCTTTGTCATTTAAGAGGAAAACTTTGTGTTGCATGCATGTATTTTTAAATGTTAGAAAATAATACAAATAAATTCAAAATATATATATATATATATTTATTAATAATAGAGGACAATAACGATAATAAAAAATATAAAATGAAAAATGTTAATATGTCTCTGTGGATGTGGAACGTTCTTTGACTCTATTCCTCAATAGTTGTTGCTCGTGCGTCAAACACCAACATTGAAAAAAATGGATTCTCCTATTGGGGTAGAGTTGACCAACCTTCTCACACAGATCCCAAGTACTTCTACATGCATTGCATACATGATTCCAACAATTCATGGAATATGTATCACAACGCAAACAACGTTGCAGTGGAGTTGGAACGGCAGCACAGGTACCGCAAATATTTCTACAGATACCTATATTGTTAAATATTATAGGTTCGGAACACTTCAGACACTGTAACTGTTGTTGACGATAATCCGATTTTGTTCGCTTCGGTGGATGAGAAGGAGGCGATAGTTGAATCCGCAACACGCAATCACTACACATACCAGTACATGGATTGATTGAATCCTTAGGTCTACTTATTTGACAAAAGTAGCACACAATAGCCCCTGCAATCATCATTGGGTAGACACACACTTTTGGTTTTTCATTCCACTCTTTTGGAAACGGCATTTTACTAATTCGATTAGAAATATTAAGAGATGACTTACAGAAACTCTGAATGCTCTCTCCTACACCTACGATCTCTATTTATACAAATCAACATCATGTGAAAGTATAGTGGGATAACTTCTCCTACTATTCCACTCTAAACGAGTCAAGTGGGAGTCGCATCACCTCCTATATAAGTCGACTTGCAAACCTAGAGTTCATTCATTCACTCTCTACAACTGTGAGCAAACAACAACAAGATGAATTCTGCAAAAATAAATGCTGCATTAAATAGAATATCTGCTGTTGATGAAAACAATTGGATAGACGAATCAGATGATGAGGATGTCAATGTTCCGCTAGAGGAAGTGATAGTTGAAGCAGAAGATGTTGGAGTCGATGAAGATGAGATAGACGAAGTTGAAAACGAGGCCAACCAAAGCGACGAAGATGATGACGTGATGGAGTTTGAGAGGGTCATGGATGAAGAAGGAGATGATGAAGGGATAGAAGCTGACACAACTGAAGGCGATGGTGCTTTGAGGATCGGTATGCGAACGCTCAATGTCAGTGAGACACTGGAAGATCCCTTGGATTTGTATTGTGCAATGGATGCATACGTATTGATCAGCACAATAGATGGAGAGAACAAAAAACTATGTTGGTGCTGCTTTCGGTTTTATTCGCATAGAAACAATAATGGAGGGTGGTATGCCCATGTCAACACCCACAACACTGTCTCAATTATGGAAATGGGACAGAATTGGTGTGAAGCTTGCGAGAGGCCACTAACAAACTTCACCCGAGTATCTACATGTATTATATGTAATAATGTCCAACCTGTGGCACAATAACCGTGGACCTACTGGTCAAAAAAAACAACAGCCCTTTTCAGGGCTACATTATTCACACAAACAGTAGTTAGTTGTATTAGTATTCATAGATTATATGACAAATGAATACTTTGACTAATAAAAGTCTAAGTAATTTGTTAGTCTTTGAATATCTATACATTATATGACAAATAAATTACTACTTTGACTGAAAAGTCGATATTTGGAATTTGATAGTCATTGAATATCTATGCATATGATGAGTACTACTTTAAATGAAAGTTGAAGTTGGCATTTTGTCAATCATTGTATGCATATAATGATGAATACTTTTACATACATACATTTTGTTTGAGACTATAATGTTAACAATGGTATGAACCTGTTTCTGTTTGAAAGTATAATGATAGCTCTGAAAAGAGCTATTTTTTTATTGTTTCAGTCTTCAATTGTAGCCCTGAAAAGGGCTGTTTTTTTTATTAATCCATGCAATGGTATGGACTAACGCTCCTCATCATCATCAGAAACAATGATGATTGTATCATCATCTGTATCTGATGATATACTGATGATGTCATCCTCATAATCATCTGAATCAGACGATATACTAATGGCATCATCATTAGCATAATTATCTAGCTCGTTATCCTCTAGATCGTCTAACTCATTGACATCCATCTCTAACTCTGCCTCTACTTCCTCTTGCATACCTTCTTCCATACGTGCCGGGAAATCATCAGGTAGATCATAGATACGTTGCAGCATTTGTGCAAAATTTGTACTGAAATGATCGAACGTTGAATCTATTCCATGTACCTGGATGGGGCCTGTACTCGTCATAGAACACTCTGGTACACTCATCGGTTCGGTGGTGGAATCAGCACTCGACATTGTGGAAGAATGATATAGAACTGGGATTGATGCTTTATTTATATTGGAAAAAAAAGGAGGGGGTGAAGTGTAAATGTAGAACAATTCAGTGTTTGAAATTCGAAAGCAATAAGAATGACAATTTTCTTGAAATTCTAAGTGATTATTATTATGAGAAACTCTGAGTGATTATTATAAAAAAAACTAATAAGGGAGAGGGAAAAAGACACTGCCCCAACCTCGCAGTGCCTCGTGTACACCAACCAAAAAGTGTGTACTCCGTGGAAGGAAAGGAAAGGAATAGAAAGGATGGGAGAAATGAGGAAACGATTACATATCATCGTCTGAATTCAGGACTTCATCAATCAGGATAGGGGATGGTGGAGGACTATCATCGGACTCATTGTCAGCGTCACCGTCATCATCGTCATCGCTGTCGTCGTCGTCTGTGTTTCCGGACTGTGTATCCCATTCGTAATCATTCCGCCAATCATAGGGATCTGGATAATCCCCATCAGACAGGTCCGCTTGATCGGTTCCAGTAACGTGAAGCACTTGTATCCGATCATCATAAATTATGTCATCATAATTCATCGAGTGAGGTGCCGTCGTGGAGGTAACGAAACCTTCATGGATAGAAGCCCAGTAAGGATGTTGATGCGCTGGGTCACTGTACGGCTCAGTAGTTGAATCAGGTTCCATGTTGAAGGTGGCTGATCAACTGAATATTCCAACAGATAATTCCTACTTTTATACTTTTGAAAGGGAGTGGGGGAGGAGTGGGGAGGAGAGGGGATTAAGTGGGAATGAATTTCAAAAATGACATGAGCTATATTCCATGAAAGAGAAAATTGAAAATACTATATGAATTATATGAAATATACTTATTGATTTCATTATGAAACATATTTTCTTCCCAAGAGATTATTTACAATAGATTAGAGAACACAAAAATTGATGTGAGGTATTTGCATAGAAGAACTTGTAATTGAAATAAAAAAAGGAAATAATAATGAGACGAAGTGAAGAAAAATGCTCCAACCATCGCATTGTTCAATGTGTACCAAACCAAAACAATGTACACCCTTAATTTCACTTCTTTTTTTTTTTTTTATTTTTATTTCCTAAAATTACAAACATAAACTTAAAACTATCTTAATTAAATATTCCTAACTAACCTAAAACTAATCTTACTACACTTACACTTAATCTATGGGAAAGTTTTTATAAAAGTCACTAACTTTTTATAAGTCTCTATCGAAGAGGTATCTGCTTCACACTTTTTCTCCAGAGATGCATACTTCCGATCTAGTTCGGCTATTACTTTTTCTGCTTCCCTCCGTCGGTTAACAATTTCAGCCATTTCGCGCTTCCTTTTAACCAACGCGGCCTCACTAGCTCGAGAAGCATGTTCTGCTTCCTTACATCTCTGTAGAAAACTGTCCAACATTTCACTAACCTCTCCGATAGGCTGTCGCACTTGTGGCACTAACACTTCAGGATTCGTCACCGGTGTTGCCAGCATCGGCGAAAGCGGCACCACCGACGGAGTGAATACGATGGGAGCCTCCTCCGATGGGGACAATACAACTGGTGGCTCCTCCGGAGAAGGCGCCCTAGGTTGTTCCACTACTGCTGCGGGTGGTGTGGAGGGCCTTAAGCTGTTTGGAGCGGTCGACCAACTACCTGCATAAGGATTAGTCCTATTGCAAGTAGCTCGGTACTTAGAAATAGGACCAACCTTCGCTGCAGGTCGTTGGCAAACCTTCTTTACAGGCCTGACTTCCTCCTCCTCCTCGAATAAGTCAGGGCTGGTGGATCTGCACCTAACTCGCGAAGTGGATGCCTTCTCCTGCTCTGTCATAGGCATGATGGATGCCACAGCGTTATTTAATTCCTGAGTGTTGGATGCCATTCTGAAAATGTAAAATAATACAAAGTTAGTAGATGTAAAAAATTAAAGTACATTGTTAACTTACTCAAACTTAGCTCCTCGTCGTATAGTACACTGCTTCTGGTTGAGTATGGCTGGACTGCTCTGGATGACTGGAGTTGTCGTACTGAATGTAGAAGAACGTGCTCCTCGGGGTATCAACATCATTGGGAGTGGAGGGAATGAGGTGGGGGCGTGCATGCGCAATGGTTGGAATATGGTGGGGCGAGAAATGGTAGGAAGTGGGCGGGGTGAGCAATGGTGGGAAGAAAGCGGGCCGCGCTCCGCGCGGCTTACGCCCCAATTCGCTACGCTCGCGCCGGCGCGCTTCGCGCGCCGGCGCGAGCGTAATGGGGCCACCACCCCGGGGGGAGGAGGGGGGGGGGGGTGGGGGGGCGGGGCCGCGCTACGCGCGGCCCGCCGCCCCCACCCCCACCCGCGCGCTTCGCGCGCCGTGAAACCTAACCTAACCTAACACCTATGACCCTAACCTACAGTATGTATTAATCTAATCTAACCTAACGCGGGAGTAAATTCACCATGTTGGTTCAATTAATACGTCATCTGTTGGTTTTGGTTTTGGTTCTATTATTCTAACATTTGGATCAATGTCCAGTCCTGGATATCCCAGTCCACCTGATGGCCTGACTTTATGGCTTTTCTCCAAAACTTCAACTCTCTCTTCTAGTACATCATACTTTTTCATTGTAGTCCCTGTTATGTTTGACATAGCATCAAATTTTTTATTTGTAGACGCTGTTATGTCAGACATTTTTATGTCCACATCATTTGTAAGTTTGTCAAATTTACGAGTGAAAGTTATCCGAGCCTCTGCAATTTTATCGTCAAATGCTTGACGGGCATCGCGAGCAATATTACCTATTGTGGATTGTATTGCAGCTTGTAGGGCTAGAAGTATAACCTCCTTTGTTCCGTTAATTTCCCCCTCAAGATATGATACAGTTACACAATCACTCTTGTCAATTGGTTCGCTTATATTTTTCAATATTTTTCTTTGCATGTCATAATGACCATCTTTTGTTAATTTAAAACCAATCCCGGGAGGACCTCGAATGACATTACCACCCAATTTTCTTTTTCTACCAAACTTATCGATTGTTTTAGACATTGTGCACTCTACGATGATTCTTTTCAAACTGATATTTCTTTCATTTACATTATGCTATATACTTTACAGTAATTGGTTAGGAAAATAGAAATGAAACAAATAATATTTTTATCATTTTTTATTCATCTAAGTAACTTGGTAAAAGTGATACATATACAATACATAATACAATAATCACAAATAATCACAAATAAGAATGTTCCGGTTTGAAGGAATAAGCAATAATACTTCGAATTATAATTCAATTATTCATCTCTACAGTCAACAAATTGATTAGTTGGTCTAAGGCGCTCTCTTGAGAAAAAGAATGAACGATTTCAGACACCCAACGAATGTTATCATTAGGATCATTTCGATAAAATTCTATATCGCTATGACCCCATGGAAGAGTTCGAGTGGTATTCGGAATGATGAATCTCTTGTCGTCATGATACGATAAAGCGACTTTATTTTTCAATTCAGTGTAAATATCATGCAATACGCTTCTGAACGAGTTCATCTTCCTGAATATCATACCTCCCTCTTCAATGATTTTTTCATAGTCTTCACATGTCAATTCATTCTTTATAACAGATCGTTTCACACCTTTGGCCTTCTTCAGTTCACCATCAACAGATTTCACGTAATACGCTTTAGCACCTGTACCGTAAAAGCTGATTATTGGATCATTTGGGAATTCATCTTTGAAATTACCCAGAACTGACTTTGTCACTGGAATATTGAATTGGTTTCCTATTTTATAATTAGATGTATCGAACTTATTTATATTATTTTTGATAAATTCATAGAAATTGTCTGTATTTACTTTGAGAATAAGGGAGTCGGTATCAGTGTAGAGTAAGGACGCATCTTCTCCAAACTGTTGTTTGATACATCCATAGAAAAAATCATACATAACTGTTTTAGATAATTCTAGAATGGAAAATCCTAAATATAGTGGTTTATCATAATGAACTTTTACTCTAGCCAATTGAATGGCAACAAAATTTTCTGTAAAAATAGAGCATTTTTTAAAATTTGGTCGAGATATGAGACAACTAGCACCTATAGTTCTTTTTATATTTTCCCAATGTGTAATGAGTCTAACATCAATTCTATTGTCTACGTTTTCCATTGTTTTTCCATAGACTGCATTATTCATTAGTTTGTAGAAATCTTTTTCAGATTTGTTATTAGACCTATTACGCATTTCAGTATTCAAATCTATATAAGGCTTCATCCAACATGATTGCTTAAACCTCAATACTCTATGTGTGTTCATCACTATCAAACCATGATTGACAGCTTGCTGTAAGTTTCTATAGTGAACAATATATTTTCTTTTGTCGTTTAAATTTGGAATTAATTTGGGAACTTTCGATTTTGCATAT
The DNA here is from genome assembly GCF_025532065.1 of Leptinotarsa decemlineata. NCBI lineage: Eukaryota > Metazoa > Arthropoda > Insecta > Coleoptera > Chrysomelidae > Leptinotarsa > Leptinotarsa decemlineata. The sequence continues at coordinate 5,015 of NW_027412707.1, read as the reverse complement.
GGAGGTATCAAACGTTCAACTAAGAATGGTAAATCGGAATGTTTATCATGAAGTTCTTGGGGATAATGTATATCCACTTCCAATACATATCCATAAGGACTATCGATATCCACATTCATTATATCAAGATTGAGAATTTCATGAGGTGCTAACCATGAAAATTCACCTGTTGGTAATGGTTGCGACATGCTGTGACCATATAGATTTGTTGCATCCAAATATGAAATGAATGAAGATGGTTCATTTGGATTATAATCCGGTAAAAATGTATTGTTTGCTTTATGTTTCCTTTCACTACATTGACTTATTCCACCACGAATACCTTTTTGAAAGAAGTGAACCATATCAATATCAGTTAGTAATTCCAATTCAATATTAGTATATTTCAACATGGCATCCCACGATAATCCGGGTGCAGTGAAGTATTGTGCCGGATCCAATTTATATTTATCAACAGATATATTTCTAAAGTTTTCAAAATGTCACATAATAGTAACACATCTGACTTTAAATATAAATCAGAGTATTCACCCAAATCCTGACATTCGAATAAATTCCAAACAAGTTGAGCTCTCCCATAATCATTATCTGATATATGTTCACAATTGAGTTTATCATAAAATTGATTTTTGGTTGGAAGTCTTGGATGATTCAGTTTTTCGATGTCATCAACAAAACTATAGGGAAATACACCTTTCTTTCTCATCAAATTGAAATTTTCAATTTGTGGGAAATGTTTGCGCATCTCGATACACTGATCAGATGTTAAATTTGCACCTAAATTCTCCAAAGAACTAGGCATGAATCTGAAACTATCAATGAATCTCATTTTCAAATAATTCTTCTTCACCCTACCATCTTTATCCGTATAGGAGTGTGTAAAGAGATGTTTTGTGAAAGATATATATTTTCTCATTAGTTTGTGGGATGACATCCACTTTATCTTTGTTTTTATACAATTCCTTTATGAATAAATGACAATCATATCCACTGAGATTGTGAAAAATTATAGGAATGAAATTTGGCAATTTAAAATTCAAATTACAAGATGAATGAGCAGCAGGGGACCTTTTTTTCCTGTGAGGTGACAATGATCCCTCACTTTGACTTCGCCATCATTAAATTGTTTGGAACAAATGCCACAATTTGTGGCAGAAGCAAACTGTTCCTCTTCCTCAGGAGTTTGTACATCCATAGGAATAGGAAACCTGAGATGATTTTCATAAATATTTTTCAAATCATCTTCGATTTTGCTAACGAATTTTTGGGCTGCATCCACACCCCTATACGAAACAAATTTTGATAAATCATCATTGTATGAACATTTAATCAAATAAGCAAATGAATAAGGCTCATGTTTGAATGTCTTGATCGAATACGAGTATTCAGGATTTGGTTTAGTGGTTTGAATCGGCTTCAGTACTGATTCAAAATCTGCATACACTACAAATGGTACCTTCATTTGTTTCTCAAAGTTTTCAAAAGTTAGTATATTTTCAGGTACCGTTTTCCCATATTTATTGACTTTGAAATTGGTTGATGGTGTTGTAGTACTCAAGTGATTACAATCATTTATCTTATGACGTAATAGTAATTGTTCATTAGAAAAATATAATAAACAGCCATCACAAAAATATTTCTTATGTTCATGAGCCGATAATTGGCTTGAAACTAATCTTGAAAGATCTTTGATCCAACAATAATGATTATTACCGAAATCATCTGTGATAAGTAACAAATTGACATGTCTTCTAAGTCTTCTCTGAGAGTAACGTAATGGTCCAATTATTTCATACATTATTTTACCCTTCTCGAATTTACTTTCTAAACCGTACACATTAACTGAAATATCATTCTTGTCTTCAAATTTCACAATATCTTTCAACTTTACCGGAAAATTCATACCTGTTACATCTATGACTGTACTGAAATGTGGATACGATGAAACTTCTGATGTTCTATCGATTGCAGGATGTAGTGCTGAAGTGATAGCCCATGCAAAACAATGCTGATCTTCATTACGGACATTAACCACGGCCTTCCTACGCTCAATACATTCAGGCAGCTTCACATATGAACATCCACTGAGCGGGCTGTATTTATTAATGTTCAACTCCAGAAACATGATTTTTTCACAAGTCCAACCTTAAATACAGAACAATATTACTAATCCATCCAATTAAAACTTGGTAGAAATGTTTACCTGAATCACGTTCCTGGAATTCTGTAGTTTGAGCGATAATCCCATTTCGAAATCCATCAAATAAGGAATTCAAATCAGTAGATTGATCAACTGTTCTATTCTGTGAATTAAATGATTTGGTTTCCTTCAGGTCTTGTGTTTGTAGAATATAACTCCCAAATACTTCCATATTCACTTTGATGATTTTGTGAACCCTGATGGCCGATTCCAATAATTCTATAACTTTCTGCCTGATTTCATTAAAGAATAACATGTAATCGGTGGAAACAATGGAACTCTGCACCCTGTATGTCGCAATCCGACGTTTGAAGGCGCTCTTTATAATTTGAACACCATCACTGAATTGAACACATGTATTATTCTTATGTTGTAGAGTTCTATTGTGAGAATTCACTTGAGTCAATGGAATCATCACATTACAACAATTACATGTGTACATAGGTGCTGCAGCGTCATCTAATCTCACTCGTTTCACTGATGGCCCTCCTTGGCAACTCTGGAGCTGATGACGACGAAGGTTGTCACTACGGGTAAAAGATTTACCACATTCACAAGAATACATTTTCTATGATATGTTCTCACTAACTCACTCGATGGAAACTGACATAACCAACACTCGCCCGCTTCTTAAATACCATAATCCACGTCGCCTGCGCATCACCGTAGAGAGTGAGGGTAGGTAAGGACACATCGATGCATCCGCTAGAGATGCCTGACGTCACAGCCAAGCCCATCTCCCAATTTGATGCGATAACAGTTGCCGGCACGAGCAAGCAGTGATCGTTGCGCTCTCGGAGAGGGCAGACGTTTGCACAGTCCTCGCCCGCCTGCGTGTCACCATCAATAGCGAGGGTAGGGTGATGCGTTACGTCACATCATTCACTGCTTCGAGAGCGATAGCCGAACAAGCAATTGTCGTTGCGCTCTCGGAGAAGACAGACGTTAGCACAGTCCTCGCCCGCCTGCGTGTCACCATTGATGGCGAGTCTGGGGCGTTACGTCACATCCTTCACTACATCGAGGGAGGTGAGAGCAGACCGATGAATACGCATTACTCTGCCACACGTCGTGGAGTGAACATGTCGCTCTCTAGCCGTTGAACGGTTATTGCTGTGACGTCACTCCACTACTAACTTGGTGCCCTCACACCGATGGAGCATTCATTACTTGGAGGATCTTCGAAGTATGCAGACGTATGTTTGTACATAGACAAACAAGCACATGATGAAACCCTGTACCGTGCATTCTCTACACACACACACACACATACACACACAAAATCTCATATGAAAAAAAAAATCTGAACGATCCATGCACCAGACACTTCAAGGTCACAACGCCTTGACTTCACTGCACAACAAAAAAAAGCAAATAACACGTCATATTGGTGGGGGGAGGATTAGAACCGGGAAAAAATTTCTGAACGATCCATACACCACACCCTTCAAGGTCACATCACCTTGACTTCACCAAACAACAACCAATAAAAAAGCAATTAATACGTCATAGTGGTGGGGGGAGGCTTAGAACCGGCTCAAATCTCCTACTTAATATAATAAAAAATATAGTTTGGAAAAACTAAAAAACACGCTTTTAAAGAACATCGAACTAAAAAGTTAAAAAATATTTTTTTAATAAAGCTTAAAAACGAAACGAACGAATAATACAGTATTATTGTGAAAAAAGCGACGGACGCTTGATATACAAAAAATGTGGCAAAAAACCCCACGTTTTTCACAATAATACTAGTATTTTTCGACGTTATTGTTTCAAGCTTATTCAAAAAAAAAATTTTAACTTTTTAGTTCGATGTTCTTTAAAAGTGGGTTTTTAGTTTTTCAAAAACTATATTTATTTCTCATTTTTTAGTTTTCGTATGCTATAAATAGCGCGTTTTTTAGATTTTAAACTATAGTATTTATCTGAACTTTGGGATCAATCAGCCGTTATATTGTTCAGAAAATTACCATTGATGTTTTCAATTCGGGAGAGGGAGTCTGAAAATCAGCTACCAAGCCAGGCAGCAGGCGCGCATAGTAGGATTACAAATAAGGTAACAGGCGCTCGTGTTAATAAAAAAAACCTTTTTCAAATGAAGAAAATACATTGTAAAGTGAGTTCGAATTATATCAAGGAGGTTACGTACAGCGCCAGCTGCCCACGAATAGATCAAGCAATAATGTCGATAATTCTGTCAAATACAGATCCCAAGCTTGAGAGTTACAAAAAAACAAACATACATACATACATACAGGTGAAGCTAATATAAAGTCGTAAAAATAAAATTGGAACCATCGCCGATCTTGGGTTATGCCAGTGAGACAGTTCAGATAATATGATTCAGTATTTGTATTATACGTTTCTTCACATCCGGATACTGAATAATGTTGGCTGTTCTTCATGAAATACTTTACCCAATCGAAGGCATTTCCTCGAATTCATAAATTTATAAATTTTCGATTGCAACTTATCACGATCAAACACAGTGGAATGCGGTTTTTAAAAACTGTCTAGTGAAAAATCGCACAATGAAGTGTTCTTTGAATATGGTTTTTCAAGAAAGATCCAAATACTACATGTGTACTGACAGTTACCAAAGGCTCGGTAGGTGGAAAATTCGAATTTTGTTGGTTTAAAAAGCTGAGAAAAAAAAAAAATTTCAGATGAGTTGGTAGAAGAACGTTATTCAATATGAATGCCAATTGCATATAACCTTCAATTATATTTATTGGTTAATCGACATTGGTAAACTAGGTATGTAGTAGCAGATAAGATGAAAAAGTTCAAACATTTAGGTTGTCAATCTGCATCT